>NC_082647.1:35936200-35946200 GCF_028023285.1 Balaenoptera ricei | reverse complement strand
AGTAAGCTTGAGGGTGAAGGAAAGATAGGTGGCAGGAAAGGTGAAACTGCCATCATAAGAGAAGTACATACTCAGAGCTCTCATTAGCCAGGGGATCAGTGAAGGCTATTGCAAGTAGTCCAACCTTTGGGAATTTGACTGTAAGTGGACCCACTGCATGGAAGCTTGCAAGCTTGCACAACTCAATCACTGCGCTTTTTAAATAAAAAAGAGGGAGGTTTTGCCTGCTAGGCAGGTCTTTCTATGTTCTTGGAGATCTAATTATTTCTTATTGCTTTAACACTTTTTTACTGTTAAATTCTCTATTTCCTATACTAAAATATTCCTGGTCTCAAGAATTTGAAACTACTTTTTCTTTAGGCAAGGATGAGAAAAAGTATGACAGAATATACCTGCTTATCAGGTCTCATGTAAACTGTAACCAGTATTTACTTTTGTATTGGTACCTCGGTTACATTCTTTCGTTTTTAAGTCCTCCTCTCACATATGTAAGAGACAGAGATAGATAGTTCAACACATTGCAGAAAATATTACGTTTTGGTATCATAAATGAACGCCAACTCAGTTTGTCAGAGGTTATAGAATAACAGAATGAAATAAACTTTCCCCAAGCTTTCTTCTTCCCTTGTTTTAAAAAATAAATATTCATAGTAGAAAGGACTGACTTAAAACATTAAAATAATTTTAATGAATTCAACTAGCATTAAAATTTATAAACTCTAATGGATGACTGACCATTTAGCCTGTACCTTGAAAAGTAAAACTTTGTATAGATTTTCACCTGCTTGAGAAATAGATGCTACATATGGTAATTATAAGAATGTGTGAGAGTTAAAGAAGATTTAATATAAAGATTAATGTACAAATATAGTTTTGAAATAATATATGGAAGTAATTAGTTCACCAGAATCATCAGTATTATCAAATCCCTTCCAATTATATTGTGAATGGGGCTTATTGAACTATAAGATGCAGAAGCATAATGTCTCAGTAAAATACATCTGTATAGCTACCATTCTTTCAGATTTGCTGCTGTACTATATTTAAATGAAATAGCATAGAGGTGAAACAATTTTAGTATTTTATGCTGTTTTCATAATGAAATACTTGTGTTTTGTTGCTTGTGTTTTAAATCTTAGTTTAATTGTAATCCTGGAGCAAAACATAACATACTGAATTACTGAATTAATTAATAGCTGATTGAAGTGAAAGATAAGATTTTTATTTGTTCTACTCTTATGTTTCCCAGATGTTTGTCATTCTTGAAGATCTAAGAGTATTCTGTTTGCTAAAGGTAGTCATGGCCATTATTTTTTAAAAATACCATGTTGAAATGCCCTACAACTTTGGATGTTTGGCCTATTAACCTTTTTGAATGAATATTTGAATTTTTCCTAATTAAAGGTTTTTTGTTCTTTTTTTCCCAGAAAGGTGACCTTAGTTTGTGAATAGCATTTTAGGCATGTTGTTTAAGCAAGTGAAAAGCAGTGGCAAATACTTAATACCCAACTTAATTTTCATTTACTTAAGGTCATATCACTTATTATAATAAAGATAATATCACTTGCTATAACAACAGATATCCTTCTCTAAATCATGTTGTAAAGGACTCCCTGTTCCGTTTTTTAAAATTAAAAATATTCATGTGCTTGTTCATTTTTTGTTCTTACACATTCAACTATGTCCTTCATATTTGGCATTTTGATTTATTAGGCAATCTTAGCATTAAATACTTTTAGCAAAGCAGTACTAGATTTCAGATGCACTATGCATGGTGTCCATGATGAATTAATTCCACCAGAGCACAGAAGTTATTATTTAAATGCTAGTTTCTTTCAGAAGTTTTACATCACAGTCAAGTTTTCAAAATTTTGAGGCAAATGTATGTGATTTCTTCTTACATATGTAGATTTTCTGCATACTTAACCCTTTCTTGTGTGACTGTACATAGAAATATTTAGTAATATTTAATATTGATATCTTAAAATGAAGAACTATTTAAGAATATATGATTACTTTTTAATCTTATGACTCACTTTTCTTTAGATGTCATATTTGGAATCTTTTGGATTTAATGCATTTATTTGGTTAAATAAATTAGACACTGAAAGAAACCAGGTACTGGACATAAAATGTCTTTTAATGTCACTGTAAATAATTTTGTTTAAGAAAAGTTCATAGAAATGAATAGCTGTAAAGTTTTTATATGTGCTGTTATTTATTCTTAGTTTTTTAAGAAGTCATTTTTTTTCATCCATTTGTTTTGAGTAAATGGTAAGATGCCAAACAAAATGAGGTTGAATAGTAAGTCACCATGATTATAAGATGAAGTGTCCGTGTATGTGGACAGGCGAGTGTGGTGGGGAAGTGAGGTTATTTTTCCCTTCTTACCATCCTTGACATATACAGTTAGCGCTATCATCTATCTATCCATATCCATCCATACATTCGCATACATATACATACATACAAAAGAGGGTGGAAGAGAAGAAGGATGGGAGAGAGGTAGAGTGGATGAGAGAGGGAGAGAGAGAAAAAGGTGAGAGAGAAGACCAGAGGGAAAAGGTTGAGTGAGCAACAAGAACCAATAGTGTCCCTGGTGGTGGTTGAAATAACACAGCTAACTGTACTTGCCCAGGTCAAGTTTCAAACTTTCGAACATTGCAGTGGATATGGAATAGGGTGCATGCAGGTTTCTGTTATCGCTCTGGCAAATGTCTATCTCACATGGTACAGTTTTATACCAATGGAACCTATAACTCTTAGAGGAAAAAATAAAGCCAACAAGTCTAGCATTCAGTACTACCCTATCATAAAGTAAGGAGGTCTAATTGAGCTATGTCTTTATATCCTGCTATTTGTACAAATAAAAGACTACATCTTGATGCAAAATAAACACAAAAGCACTGTTGTGACTATAACAGGGAGTCATATACTAATTTATATAATAAGTGGTTGTGCACGCTTTATTCAAGATTATGGCTGCAAGAAATGGCATGAATTGCTGGGTGTGTTTAATGCTGGATTATAGCAATTTGAAACATGTCAAACACATGGCTAATGCCTCATGCTTCACTCATTCTTGCGTAAACCTGCATAGCCACCATCCATTATACCCTTGGTAACAACACAATTCTGCAAGTAAATATTGTTACACTAAGTAACCTTTCAATTCAAGTTGTTTAGGAAGAGAAAATGCAATCTTGTGCAGTCAGTTCCAGTGTCAGTTTAATGTTTCAAAAGGGAAGTGGTGTAGAGAATAAGTATCTGTACAGTGACTTGCTTAAAAAAAAGAAAAGAAGAAAAAGAAAAGAAAGGAAAACATAATGCAGGGGAGAAAAGTAGAACTGTATCGTTTGAGTGCAAGGTCGGAAGAGTTATTTTCCGATGTGGCTGAAAAGTTGTGCATGATGAAAGATTTAAAGGTTTAACTAACAGTTCAGACAAACATTAAAACAGCGACTCCCAATTTCACCTTTCTCTTTGATGATCTGGAAATTATTTTCACTGATTTTTGTAAAATGTTTATGGTAGGATTGAGAAGAATGAATAATTTAGTTTGATATATTTGGGATCACAAGCACATCCACTTTGAAAGAATATGCTGAATTTGTAATTATTTAAAATATACTTTAAAAGGTAAACAGCACCTCACACTGTGCTGAAAATATTTCCTCTAGTGGAAAATAGGTGTAGAGATGTCACTAGGAGAAACAGTAAATACTGGAAAGCATCTTCATTATCCTTGAAGATATGTCTCCTTTATAGTGGACATACTTCACGCTCTCTTCTTTAGGTGAAATGTACATTATAATCATCTAATTACACAGTTGCCCTTCTTTTTGCATATTAATCGTGAGTCAGATTCTTCTGTTTTGTAGAGAAAAAAGTACTGTCACTGTTATTGTTTTTCTTAAGCATGATTTTACTAACACTTAAATGATTGAACTTAAAATGTAAATCACAGTTTATACTCCAGGGTTTTATAAAGTCAAAAATTCCACAAGGGATAATAAAATCCTCTGGTTAATAGAAATTGGAAGTTATGTAGGTCTTTCTTCATAATTGTAATAAAGATTTAGACACATGACTCTCTGCTTGTTAGTTATTCTTAATTATTTGATGGCTTTGATTATAACACAGTAATACATGCAGAATTCTTTAATTCATTCAATTGGTCCTGACATTAACTACCCAAAGGTTAGTATTAAATACTGCACCTGTCTGCTACATTTGAACATACAGTAATTTTAAGTTTTATTCCTTGTGTTGCAGACTCTACCCAGAGAAAATAAGTATTTCAAACAGATTTAGATGATGAGGTAAAAACATACACATACATATATACTCCAGATGTATTGTCAAAAGTAAAATTTAAATGCAATATGTGGACGTTATGTCTGTCTGTTTCTACAGTTGAAGAGAACCCAAATTATAATTTTCATATAACTAGTAAAGGCAATCAGACCTTTTCTCTGAATATTTTAAACATTGTGCATGTAAAATTTATGCCTAATTTGAATACTTATTAGCTGCCTAATCTCAGAAAAGAGTATTAGCTTTGTTTTTTTCTTATAAAATCCATCACTGTGTATCAGTTTTCATTTGTATGATTTTTCTTTGTTAATGTTCAATAAGATGTTTAACAAAGCCTATTTGTTCGTAAACACATTTGGTTCAAAAGTAGTTTACTATAGTTACAGCAATTGTTTCCTTTATGATTATGGGTTTTTGTTGTTGATGTTGCTTTTTTTTTTTTTTTAAATCAGAACAGCTATCAGTTGTATTTGTAGTTTTTATTATACTAACTTGCTTTGCTAGCCCAGTTACTGATGGTCTTTTATAAATTAGCAGGGTTTTTTTTAACTGATTTTTCAGAGTCATAGAAATAATCTGATAATTTAGGTTTTGATGAAAATACCTTTTAAAACTATTAAACTATAACCATTAATTTCAATAGTTATAAGATTAGTGTGCAAAAAAATCTCTGTTGGATATGTATCTGTGTTTGTGTGTCTCTCTCTATGTATGTCCATGGCCACATTTTGTAAGAATCTGGGGAAGAAGATTTGTCTATGACATGAAAAGATATTAAGCTTATATTTGCTTTATAATCAATGGGCAGAAATTTTCAATGGACAAAAGTCTTAAAATACAACCAAGTTTAAAACAGTGAAATCATATAGTAACAAAAAATTAGATTGAGTTATAAGTTTAACGTCCTTCTTTGCTTTAGGCTGAGCTCACTGTCTGTCTAGCATTCCTGTTAAAGTCACAGCATAGCCAGGGCATTTCTGAAATTCCGTCCGTAGAAGTAGAACACAGAAGTGCATCTATTAGGTTATGGAGTAGGATTCCGATATCTCTGAGAGCCAAAAGTGATCCTTTTAAACCACAGATTCAAGATGTACTGTGAAATTCTGGTTTGTAAGACCACATTGGTTCTCTATTTACTGCAAGGATTTCCACTGATCTTGGCAGGACATCTCATTGCTATCCTGAAAGTACAGTATATTTATGCAGTGAAAATGATAAAACATTTATTACTGTAGAGAAGGTAATATGCATAATTTATGCTGTTTTTAGCACAATCATTAGTGATATTCTTGATAGATTTTATTTCCAGCTTTCATATCTAATACATGCCTGGAAAATTAATTTTATATCTTTCATTTATTTGCCTATGTTAAAATTGAGTTTTAAGTCATCTTCAAGTGAACAGTTTGATTGCTGCTCATGCATAAGCTTAATTACTTCCCAGGAAGGACAGTATTAAATGTTTTAAATGTCAGAAAAATAAATGAATATGAGCTGTTTGATTAAAAAAATAGGCAATATCTGACGTGTTTGCAGCAGGAGCTTTTTCTTAAAATGCCTCCAAGGCAAAATTTTATTTAGTCACAAAAAAAAAAGAAACCCATTATACTATTTATCATTGGTTGATACCATATGATTTGTAACACCCTTACAAAATTTTAATTTTGTATGATTAGCTGTGCATCATTAAACAACAGCCTTGCATAAGATGTGCTGTAAAATTCTGACAGAATCAAGATAGTGAATATTTAAAATAAGGCTGTATAGTCATCCATGGTTGTCAAAGGTAGATAATAGGAAACATAGAACTGAGTGTGCAATCGTGCCTTCATTTAAACTGGTTTTATAGGTAGACTTTAAAATGTGGTTGTTCATAAATGTTACTGACCATGCTATAGGCATGGTATGTTACTTTGGCTGTTAAATGTAACCACACAAAAATTGCTTATAGAAACCATAATTTCAGTGATTAGTATCTGGATGAGAGCTGAATTTGTATGGCTTTTCTTGGTAAATGACTATTCAAGGCTTTTTTTTTTTTTTTCTTCCAAAGATGCTGTCTCTGTAATTGGCAGAGAGGGACATCTTGATAATGGAAGTGTGAAGGTGTAATGTGTGTTAATTGATACTTCTTAATCACTTTTAGGTATTAAGTCATGATGCAGGAATCTGCGACAGAGACAATAAGCAACAGTTCAATGAATCAAAATGGAATGAGCACTCTGAGCAGCCAATTAGATGCTGGCAGCAGAGATGGAAGATCAAGTGGTGACACCAGCTCTGAAGTAAGCACAGTAGAACTGCTGCATCTGCAACAACAGCAGGTAAGTTTTGTTTTCCTCGGTGATTCCTTAAAACAAATAAGCCTGTTTTCTTGACTATGAAAAATGTATTCAGAGCAAATTGAGCATGTTGTGTTAAGCTAAGGAAGCTGAGCATTTGTGATTATTTGGAACATGATTGAAGTCTGAGCAAAGATAGGATTTTCATCTTAGTTACGTCATACCGGCGCCAGAGTGCCCTTCAGGTGTCAGGCTATTAATTAAGTTCACAGGGTGATTTTCGGAATGTTCTGTAAAGCTTTGTAACAAATATTTTATAGCTTCCAGTTTACTGTCTAACATCGTGCTGCAGAACGATACTTAGTTTTCCACCAGAGGGCCACATTACTTGATACTTGCTTATACAATGAATTTCTTCCAGGTCTGAGCTAAGATGAAAAGGACCACAAGGACTTTTCACAACACAGATGCTTGCCTGTGATAGCTGCAAATATTAGCTATTAATTAGTTGAAATTGGCTGAGAGATTGTGAGCCATGTAAACACCGTAATCATTTATGTTGCTTTTCTTGAAAACTCATTTCAAGAGATTTTGAATATGCATCTTTTGATAACGTTAAAGGCACTTTTTGTTTTCTGCTAGTGTCTCATAAAAGGCAGTTGTTCTCTTTAAACCTAGAAAAGTAAACAACTGCCCAATAAAGGTACACTTTTAAGTAGTGTATTATTCTTCTTATGTGACGGATTCATTTTTCCTGAATTTGTTTGTCAGTGAAATATTCTTTTCAGCCAAAGAATAGCCTCTCCATTCTTCACTGATTCAAGTCTGCAGAAACAGTGACAGAGAACAGACAGCTTTCAAAGCAAATACTTATATTAGGCCAGAATGAGCATCCCTTTTTGAAAATAAGATTATACTTGTTTTAAAATAGAGGTGATTTCTTTAAAACTCTGGATAGCGTTCAGACTAAACATGAAAAGATCATTAAAATGAAAATATAATGAAGTATTATGGAAAATGGTTTCAAATTAAGTGATGTATCATTTACATTTTTAAGTTGGAATATAATGAGAAAGAATGCAGCTCAAAAGTTAAAGCAAGTGCCCACACTAGAGTAAAATTTAATAGAATCATTATTTTAAATAATAACAGCCTTTAGAAAGTTATCTTTGAGTATATGTACTGAGTAATATCTCAACCTTTAGGCATTGTTTTCAAGAATAATCTTTTAAAAGCGCTAGATATAGCTCTTTCAATAAGTTCCCTATTATTTGGGAATTATGTCTCTTTTAATAGACAGCAGTTATTAGGAAGATAATTTTTATTTTGTTTCAAAATATTTTGCTTTCACCATCATAGGATTTAAATGCCTACCAAAGTTGCAGAATTAGCCTATTTTACACATTACTTTAAATAAATGCAGGTTTCAGGATAACCCTTTTTTCCTTTCAATGTATTTATAGAAATATCATACCAGTGGAATGCTATAATATTCCTACTGACTTCCCTAAGTCAGAGTCCTTAGAATTTTAGCCAAATTCTATTTTGTCTGAGAATACATTAAACTGTATTTATAAAGGCAAGTGAAAATGACAACTGAAAATAAACATTACAGTTTAGTACTAATAGACAACAGGTTCCGAAAGGAAATGCAGAGAAGTAACTTATTTTTCTTAAAACTCTGATTAGATTTTTTCTTATAAAGAAAACAGAGTAAAATCATGGCTATACTTTATAGTACTCTGGAGGCGTTTTATGATAAGGTCTGTAAGGTGTGTTTATAACGTGAGTTTGAAGTTTACTTTGTTCTACACAGTTTGTTTATATAAACCTTAAACAGAAGTAAATACAAAAAGTTATGTCCTTCAGATAACTTAGAAAGTTTAGTCATGTATTGCATGTTTGTGGAGTGCCTTCTAGAAGTGATTTAACACAATGGGTATAGTAGGTGTCTACAAAAGACAGTTCAGGAAGTGTCTACAGGAAGATATGTAATGATTTAATAAATAAACATGCAAAAACCTTTGTAAATGTCTCTTCCCTTGGTTATAGTTTAAATATATTAATATAGTTAGACAGTTAAGGTTATTGAATTTCTGTCCTTCCATGAGTGTATTTTCAGCTAGGCCTTTAAGTTCATTAAAGATTGGAATGTCCTTTTTATAAAATGAATGCAGTTATTGCTTTTAATTCTAACATATTCAATACGTTTCAGAAAAAATACAAACCATGGGGAAGTATTAAAACAAATTCATGAGAAGTGAAATAAATTTACAAATGTATCTTTACTTGGTGTTATTTAATTGTACAGTTTTGAACAAAAAATTCAATTACGTCTTAAAAGTATAATGGACTAATCATTTTTGGCTAAGGTCTCTTATTTATAAATATAATTTAGGAGGCAGTGAGTGATGTGAACAAAGTTGAATTTTGTTTGCCATGAACTTCTGGCAGAATATGGCCTGTTTTGAGAACAGAACGTTTACCTTGATTTTTATGGCTTTTGTATTTTCATGGAGGTGAGCAGTTTGAATTAAATCAGGCATGTATTTAGGAGGAAGGGTTAGTGTTTGGAATACAATATAACAAATACTTAATGATAAATGGATTGACAGAGTAAAAGGGATGAAAAAATTATAGCTAGTATTTTTCCTTGCATTTTGTTTACTAATATTGAAATATTTCTGAAAGCTGGAGTATCTTCTTTAAGTTTTAATATTGTAATATAATGGATATGTTCATAGGAGCCACATCCTTGTTGGTATGCTTTGCTGTTTTATATTCACTGAAAAATTAGTAATAAAAAAGCTTTCTCCTGATGAAATTACTATCTCCCTCATTCTTTTCTAATCTTCTAAAATTAGTACAAAGTACCAGAATGTATAATATATGGAGGTAACGTATTTCAAATGTTGTTTTAGATTAACTACATTGAGAAATTATTCTGCATTAGATGTAGAATTTTATTTTGATATTAGGTTTGCAGAATTAATTGTTTGTGTCACTAAGGTCAAAATAGTTGCTAAAAACTTGATTGCTTTACAGGGTAGATTTGAGCTTGCATTTTGAGCATTCATTAAGTCAGATAATCTTTCTGAATGTTTTATGAGATTGTACTGCTTTGAAGGTGTTTCAGGTGATGGTGTTTAAAAACATCTGGTCAGTACTTTCTTACTGTCAGTTCCTTTATCCCTAGTATTCAAAACAGAGTCTTTGAGTAACCATTTAAATGCTAGAATCCCCATATTTTATTTTCAAAATGAAATTGAGAGCAGTGATTTTTTTCAAAAGCATAGTATTTAACATTTACAAAATAATTCTGTGATTTTATTTCATTTTGAATGTCTTTAACCCTGATAATTTGGTCAAGAAGGTGTAAAAGTCTTGAAAAAGCCTGCTTA
>NC_082647.1:35876200-35931200 GCF_028023285.1 Balaenoptera ricei | reverse complement strand
TGTGGTTGAAGATAAGCAGTAGCAAAGATAAATTAGTGTTCAAAATCATTACAACTGACTTCAAATATAACAATTGAAGTGTTTCTCTTTTAGTGTTTTTTCAACTCATACTAAAACATATCTAACGTGGGATAATTAGTTTTGTGTACTATATTGGAAAAATGAACAATGCAGACGCAAGATACCAGGTGAAATGCTTCGTGATAAATTTAGGTGATAATTACCATTAGGAAAAAAAAAGGTTATAATGTGGTTTTCTAATTTTTCAAAAATATATATTTCCTATTTATTAAAACATGTACTGATACAGATAATAGAAAAATTAATTAATAAAATTTCACCTGCATGTTGTACCTGAATTAAATCAAGCACGTCCAAATCATTCTATGTGGCTTTAGCACTAAATATATTTTTTTCTTAATTTGTATTGTTTGTGTAGAGAGATAAAGAGATGAGGGTTTTAGTAACAACAATTTATGATAAAAATCTGATCAGCTGTAGTTTTATTATGTAATTTTTCTTTTCTTATAGTAGAGCAGCCTGTTTCGTTAAGGAAAAAAATAGGATGTAAAAAACAGCTTCTTGGTAAAAAGCCCTATTTAACTGGTATTTCCAAATTTTAATGCCTTCCGCAAATATGTATTAGCTGTCTCACAGATTTTGTAAAAACCTCCTGGAATGGTTTTCTGACGTATGTACTCAATCCTTAGAAATTACTTGTAATATTATTAATAATAAAATACTAAGGTCATTCTTTTCAGTTAATATGTACACTTTGAGGAAAAAGCTTTCTGCTGCCCCTTGAAATTTCATGTAGCCCATGGACAGTCCACTCCCTCCCTTCTCATTACAGTGTCCAAAATGTCCCACCTCATATGCAAAACTCTGCTCTGTAACTAAATAAACACTCTAGTAATGTCCTCCTCACAGAAATTGCCTCAGGTTGAATTGTGGATACAGAATTCAGAAATCTGTATCTATTCATTCACTAGGTTAGACGAATATGACCCAGTCTCTTTTCACTAATTGTTGAAAAAGCTGATGAAAATATTCTCCCAGCTTTCAGTATAGAAGACATTCATGCTGTGACAGAAGTAGATGTGCCGTGAGGGCTCGGAGAAGAGGTGGGAGTGATTCAGCCAGCCTGGCTTGTCTGGGAAGATTTTCGGAAAGACATTTTAATTGGGTCATGAAGATAAAGGGGGGATCAGTGGGCAGAGGAAGGGGAGGAGGGATTCTAGGTAGAAGGAAAAGGGTACACAAAGACAGGAAACTGTGAAAAAGCACAAAATATTGGGGACCATTCAGTGTTTTGATGCACCTCATTCAAAGACTAGGTAGGCAAGATCTAATTCTGGAGGACCTTGTTTGTTATGCCCAGAAGTTTTGACTTTCATTCTCAGGTGTTGAACAGCCATTGAAGATTTTTTCAGTTAGAAACATGATGGCAGATACGTACTTTAGAAAGACAATCTTATCACAGTGTGGCCTAGGTACAGGCAGTGCAGAAGACGAAAAGGAAACAAATTTAAGATGTAGAGTCAATAATACTTCGATTGGATATGGTCCACGAAGCACTGGGAAGAATTAGAAAACAAGTCTGGGGTTTTGAAAAATGATCGAGAATTAAACTACTTGAGTTCAATGCTGATTAATAGCTAGGTGGTCTTGGGCTAATCAATTAACCTAAGATTCATTTTCTTTATGACCTAGAAGGAAAAATAACTAATAGGATTATTTTAGGGGTTAATAAAATTATGCTTATAAAATGCTTAGCACGTTTATTAATCTATTCAACAAATATTTAATGAGTGCCTACTAGGTATTAGGCACTTCGCTAGCAGATAAAATATGTAGCAAAAACTGATATCAGGTTCTTGCCTTCATGAAACTTACTATCTATCAGGGGATATAGACACCAAGTAATCACATACATAAATGTAAAATTGTAACTGTGACAAGTACTTCAAAGGAGATAAGAAAGTCACTTTAAGAGCATAAATAGAGACAACAATGGTGGTGAGGTGTCAAGGAAGGCTTGAGGATTTGAATGAGTAGAAATTAATCAGGTAAAAGTAGGAGTAAAGAGGGTATTTCTGTACTCTGTCAAATAATAAACATATAGATAAATAGCAGCCAATTATTAGAAAATACAGATTCATTATTTTGTTTAGCTTTGGCTTATCATTTTATTTCCTATACCTTTGGAGCAGGAATTGATACATTAGTAGGATAGCGTCCACAAATGGTCCTTAGGTTTAGACTGATTATTGAAGAAAACTGGTTTTATGAAAACATGCTCATTCATTGCTCACAGTGCAGTGCTATGCAATCAATCTTTAATTTATTGACCTTTTTGATTTTTCACTTATCTCTTGTATAATATTCACTGTTTGTGGACCGAAGGTATCTTATTGTGGTTGCTTTTCAGTGTTTATTGATACGTATTACATTGTTATTAGAAGTGGTTTGTGTGTGATTCTGAGTGTCTCTTTGTTTTCATCTAAATTTCCTAAATCTCGTGTTATCAGATGCAGAATATGACATTAAAATATACATTTGTAGCTTTTAAAAATATTCGTATTACTGAGTCAACAAGTGTTTCCCAAGTCTACCCAGTGTACCTGCAGGACGTGATGTAGATAACCATTACATTTTTTAATAGTTTACTATTATTATGGGTGCATTACTTCTCCTCCTTTGTTAAGAAATCATATCTGCAACAACTGATTGCAGTTCTTCCACAGGGTCTTCCAAGCAGGCATCTTGTATAGTATGGGGATAAGAACAGATCCTATTTCACAAGACTATTGTGAGGATTAAGTGACTTAAATAGATTAAAGGAATGTCCTATATGGTTAAGTGCTCAATAAAAATTAGCTGTAAGAATGGCTGGTCAATTATGGGTCAATTACACTTGCCTCCTGAACACCACGGAGGTAATCCACCTGTAACTTGTGGTCAGCCCTCCATCCCTGCAGTTGCTCCAGATCCTGGGATTCAACCAATCACGGATCATGTAGTACTGAGGTATTTACTATTGAAAAATACCTGTCTAAGTGGACCTGCACAGTTCAAACCCACTTTTTTAAAGAGTCAACTGTATTACCAGGTAATAAAAGGCTTTTTCTTTATATAATCCTTACATTGTCAAGTGTGCAAGTACCCTGATCAAACTGCCTGAAGGAAGAGAAATAGTTCCCTTTACATATCACTCCATGTCCCTGTAGACCTATAGACCACGTGCCCAGGCCTGCTCTGGTGGAGCCTCTGCTATTCTATAGATACTCTAGATCTGCTCAGTCGAATTCAGTAGCCAGTAACCAATCACAGGTGGTTATTGAGCACCTAAAAGTGGCTATTCTGAAATAAGATGTACTATAAATGTAAAATACACACTGGATTTAGAAGACTTAGTACAAAAGGAAGAACGTAAAATATCTCAGTAGTAATTTTAATACTGATCCATGTTAAAGTGATAATATTTTGGAATATATTGGGTTAAATAAAATATATTATTATTATTATTATTTTAAATATTTATTTATTATTGGCTGCGTTGGGTCTTAGTTGTGGCATGCAGGATCTTCTGTTGCGGTGTGTGGCTTCTCTCTAGTTGTGGTGAGTGGGCTCCAGAGCACCAGGACTCTGTAGTTGTGGCATGCAGGCTCACTAGTTGTGGCGCGTGGCTTAGTTGCCCTACGGCATGTGGGATCTTAGTTCCCCGACCAGGGATTGAACCTGTGTTCCCTGCATTGGAAGGTGGATTCTTAACCACTGGACCACCAGGGAAGTCCCAATAAAATACATTATTAAAATAAATTTCACATTTTTTTAATCTTTTTTAATGTGGCTACAACTGCATTTAGAATTGCATATGTGGTTCACATTATATTTCTATTTGACATCACTAGTCTGCAAGGCCTTGGAGCGAAGTGTGGGGCATTGTAGCTTCATTTGGGCCTAGAATCAATTCTCTTATTCTAGTTATGTACGACTCTATCAGAAATCTTACGTACAACCACAATCTAATTCTCTGAAATGGCCCAAATTTGAACGTGTTTTGTTGAGTCTCCTGCTCACATGTCTCCTATAAAGCAAAACGAGGGCCTCTTGAAAGGTACTGATATGTGTCACCAGTCAGGTCTTAGTGCTATGTTTTAGTAATAAGGCATATGGTGGGAGGTGTTATGAGATTTTAAACTGTGATAGTCACATATCTGCTTAATTCAGAGAGAGGAGAAAACCTATATGCCTATATTTAAAGTCACAGGATCCTATATATAAGCTCAAATAGAAATATTTAGTTTGTGAAATAAAAATATATTCATTACTACAGCTACTTTTGAAACAGAGAGTGGTATAGAAAGTGAATATATGGATGTTTTGTTGGTCAGGATAATGTCACTATGTAGAATTTTTTCCACTGATGTCATTTAGCTCATTTCAAAGAGAAAGTTGCTGAAGAATAATTTGAATTTAAAAGCTGTGCACACAAAATTAAATCTCTTTAAGACATATCTTTATGATCTTTAGATATTGCTCTCCATTATTCTGGTCTTAGATGCCCAATGTAAAATATAATACTTAAATCATCAAACAAACACCCTTTGTAGCCTAATCAGTTGCTATCCATTTACTACCAGAGTATTAAGACTAGCAAGTACAGCTTAACTTTAAAACACAAAAACGGGAGGTGTTCATGTGACCTGAAGAGGAGATGTTGTTTGATATCTCTTTTTAATGTGAAAATAGTTGAAGAAATCTAAGATGTGAATATGTTATTATTTCAGTGAAATTAATACTTTTCAAAAGACAAATTACCTTGGTAGAAATTAATATATTCTATTTTTTATCTGTGAGGTCATATGACCTGGGGATCCACTCTCTTGTATTTAATTTTTCTTGTACCAGTATGACCTTGGAAAAGTCAATTTGTTTTATTGGACCTCAGTTTTCTAACATGCAAAATGAGTAGGTTAGATTGAAAAATCCCTCCCACCTTCAAAATTCTAAAATTTCATGATTCTACTATGTTGGAATCAACTTATGCTGTTGTAAAAGTATCTCACTCTTACTGTGTGAACAAAGGCATGTTACATAACCTTCCAAAGCTTCAATTTTTTCACCTATAAAGAAGCTAAAGCTTTACATATTTTGGAGGTTGGAGCTGCATATGAATGGTTTTCAAATTCAGAGGCCTCTAGTTGATTTATCATTAATTCCAATTACTCGTGACAGAAAATACCACTCAAATGACATCAGGATATTTAAATTTAGATGTGATACTATGGCAACAATAAATATTATTGTGTTAGTTTTAAAATTATCATAAAATATTATTTTGTAATACTAGCTTTATAGTTTAACTTTGGTTATAAATGTCCAGTAAAGACTGTTGTTTTGTAATAAATGGATCTTCTCACCTCCAAAGTTACCAGCATACTTAGATACCTGTCTTCAAGTAATTATAATAAGGGAAACTCATATTCATGTCTTTTAACAGTTTCTAGAATATTTTTAGCACATTAATAAAGTGTTTTGGACAGTTCTGTGAGGTAGGTAGCTATTATTATCCCCATTTTACAGATGAGAATATTGATACTCAAAAACCACCTGTCCAAAATCACATTGAGAGTCAGACTCAAAATCAAGCTTTCTAACCCTAAACCTTATATCCTATCAAAGACAGTACATTCCCATCATTATTATTTCATAGGAGATTTCGTAGTTACTTAAATAATTAAGACATTTATTTACAATGCATATCGTTTTCTCAATAAAATTCCATCATTGTGATTAAGACATATCCCCCTTTGGGCGACACTATAGTACGTGAACAAAGACTTTAGATTTAATTTCTATATAGCCAGCCTCTTCACCGATTTCTGTGATCCACCTCATACTATGGAAATTACTTGTTCCTAAAGTCCTTTATTAGGTTATTATTAAGTGATTTCATAGTTTTAAGTTATTGGCATAGTGTTAGATATTTTGTATGAGGAGGTATGTTCGGAGACAGAAAATGACCCTTTCAATTAATCTATTTTAAAACTCCCATATAACTATCTAAAATATTATATTTACTTAAATTTGGTTTTATTTTTATATGGCTTTAAACAAGTGATGCACTCGATAAAATTTAGAAGTCCTTAACGTAGAAGTCATAATATTTATTAGTGAGTTTGCCATGCATCATCCATAGCTCTTCTATAGAGACTAAGCTTGATGGCCTAGTATTCACCAGCACTACCTATGCTAACAAATAACAGTAATGATTACAATCATAATTTATCACCATTTTCAGTTGCTAGAAGTGCTTTAAGAGCTTTGACTACCTGAAGTTCCCAAAATTGAAGTGTTTGAACATCACAGTTCATCAATTTTGTTAAATTATCCTCTCATTACAGAGTTATTATTTGAAGACACAGTCTAGTTATGGTATAAAACTGAAGAGAATGATAACGTATATATGTCTAACATATGTCAAACAATGCTAAGAAATGTTTTCAAAAAAGTGGCAATAAAATAGTAGTAGAAATTTTAAGTAACACCTCAGCTATAGAGGAGAATTAATTTGAGAAGCAAGAAAGAATGGAAGAAGGAAAGAAAGATGGAAGGGATGAAGAAATTTCTATTGTGATCTATAATAATCTAAGAAACTCTTAGCAAATTGGACCTTTGATATTGAAATATGTTAAGGCAAGATACAGAGGCTTGGGCAGATTACTGCCCCAAAATAAAATCGATCATTTTATTCATCCTAACTCCAACCAGTATCCTGGCTTTTATCCATGTATGTATAAGCAGTAAAACTAGTCACTGTGATAGTTACAATAATGATTAAAGAGCTGACATATGCACAGCTTAAATCCTAGCTCAAGAATCACCAACAATTGTTAAATAAATAATCACAAATATTTTAAAAATGGCTGCTATCAGTTGAATCTCTGCTATCAGTTGATCATACATTCATCTCTTTCAAATGTATTCTATCCAAATAAAAAATATGGTTCTTTAAAATTTGTGATAACACGGAATATATAAAGAAATTTACAACTCACTAATAAGACAGACAACCCAATTTAAAAATGAGTAAAATATTTGAGTAGCCATTTTACCAAAAAATATATGAATGGGAAATAAGCACATGCTAAGATGCTCAACATCATTAGTCATTAGGGAAGTGTAAATTGTAACCGGTATGTTATGCTTCTTCACTCACTACATACTCATTAAAATTGTTGTAATAAGGAGGACAGATAATAGCAAGAATAAGGAGAAACAAGAACCTGTATACAGTTCTGGGTGGCAATGTGAAATGGCACAATCGCTTTGGAAAACGGTTTGGCAGCTTCTTAAAAAGTTAAGCATACATGTACTATATAATCCAGTAATTCCACTCTTTTGTATTTACCCAACAGGAAGAAAACATACATACACACAAAGACATTTATACAGATATCTGTAGTAGCATTATCTATAATAACCAAAAGTAGAATCAACCCAAATGTCCATCAGCTGGTGAATGGATAAGTACTACATAACCAGAATACTATTCAGCAATAAAAAGGAATGAAATACTGATATAGGCTGCAACATATATGGACCTCAAAAACATTTTGCTAAGTGAAAGAAGCCAGATATTTTATAATTCCATTTATATGAAATGTCCAGAAAAAGCAAATCGATAAAAACAGAAATATTAGTGGTTGCCTGGGACCAGAAGTAGGAAGCAACTGTGACTGCAAATGGGTAAAAGGAAATGTTTGGAGTGATGGAAATGTTCTAAAGTTGGATTGTGGTAGTGGTTGTACAACTCTGAATTTCCTAAAAACACTGAATTGTACCTTAAATTGTACCCTTAAATTGGGTGAATTTTATGGTATGTAAATTATACCTTAATACAGCTGTTTAAAAAAGGATGCTTAAAAAATGGTGACACCACGTAGTATTTTTTTTATATCACTGGGACCAAAGATGGAATTCGCACTTCTAGTACATGATCTAGTGACATTCTGTGTGAGTGGATTAAAGCAGAGTGAGGGCCTGAAACTGCAATTCCAAGTGTAAAGAATTCCAAGTAAGAATATCAGAAGAGCAAAGAACGGCTTTTAAGGTAGTCCTTTGGGTTCGTTCCATTGTTCTTACCAACATCCCTGTTGTAGGTGAGACAATGAAATGCATGTCATGTGACCAGTAAAGTACACACACTGTCCAGTGTTCTGAAACTTTCCACAATAATTTCAAATAAGTTGTGCACTTTATGTGTAAACAGTCAGTAGACAAAATATGCGTAGTTTTGACAGTATTTACAAACAATTCTCATAGATCTATAATAATAAAGGATAGGAAAGACTAAGAATAAAATTAATGTTTTATGTCTTGTATTATCTATTTTTTACTCATGTTTTATGTCTCCAGCTAGAGAATGTAAGATGTTTGAGGCCAGCACTCAAGCATATATCATTTATCTTTCTATCCTTAAAAGAACCTACTGTCACTATACACGCCAAGTGGTCAGTAGTTATCCTATGTATAGTTGTTGCTGAATAGTGATTATTAAACACACAGGAGAACTCTCTGTGCCTGATTCTGGCTCTCAGTTCAATATCCCTCTTTGAAATCTAACCAGGAGACAGACAAAGGCTGAAAAACAGAGCATTTAATTGTTCATGGATTAGGAGCTGGCAAAACATGGACTGATATCCCGTAATACTGTGTCAAATTGAGTCTCTCAATTCTTTAAATCACCACACCTTTATAGCACTTGGTGATAAAGCCTCACTTAGTATTATGCTAAACTCCTTTCAGCCATGTTAATAATTTCTCCTCCTCAAGACAGACTCTACCATTCCTTTCTCACTGGTGGTACAGCTTTGTTCACTGGTTACATGAATTATTTTCTGAAATAATTACTGTGTCTTAATGCAATCTTGCAAGCACTGACATCTCCAGGATGCATCAAATTATACTTAGATAAA
Organism: Balaenoptera ricei; assembly: GCF_028023285.1. Lineage (NCBI taxonomy): Eukaryota > Metazoa > Chordata > Mammalia > Artiodactyla > Balaenopteridae > Balaenoptera > Balaenoptera ricei. Next base: position 35,922,216 of record NC_082647.1, on the reverse strand, counting down.
TTGCATGTACAATTCTGAACTGAGAATAAGTACTCAAAAATACATTTATAACTAGTAAATATATAATACTTATATTTAATATTGATGACTTTTTCTGTATATTTCAAGTTCTCTGCAACTATTACTTTTATACTGAGGAAAATAGACATTTAAAATAATCAGTTTAGTCTGTGTGGTTAACATGTACTGCATGCTTACAGTTAATGTTTAAAAATTTTTTACAAAACAAAGAATGGGAAAACTATGTTAATAGTGGCTATTTCTGGGTAACCAAGCTTAGGGTAATTTTTTTTTCTTCTCCATTTTTGAATCTCTACAATTATCATATATTCTTTATTTTAGACAAAAATTACACTTAATTTAAAAGAAGAAAATAGATTAGCACATAGAAAACAAATTTCCATTTTTTTGGAGCCATTTTTTTTTCTACTCAGCTATTTCAATTAAGATAAAAGCTCACTCAAAACTGTAAGAATTGCTAAAATTTATACCTCATACATTTCTATAGCTATGAAAATCCCACCAACGGCATCTTTGGGGATCAAATATTATTTAGCTGACACTGCTGTACTTTGGATTATCTGTACTTGTTAACTAAGGCAAGCCTTTGGCATTTCTTAGAACTATTTGAAGAACTGAAGAAGCTTATTAAGAAAATGAGTTTGTGCTTTTTTATTCTCTGTAAATAACAAGAGATTTGCTGTAGGCGTCACCCTTAGAAAAGGGTGACCCTTTTCTAAACAAGACATAAATTGGCCTTCAACAGTATGTAACTTAGGATCATTTCCAACTTCACAATTAATTTCCTTTTATGTCTGTTTTTAGTGTGCTGTGTTTCTAATTGAGAGTCCAAATTTTTATTTTATTTAAAATTAAAGAATGTAGACGAAACAGCTGAGCTGTTCCAAAGCCAAAACTATGTTTTTTGTCTTTGTGGGCTACCAACTAGTTTTCAACTATGTAAATGGTCTTCTAAAATGACTTTTGTTATAAAGCAGAAGCTAACACACCATTGTAAGGCAATTATACTTCAATAAAGATGTTTTAAAAAAAATAAATAAATAAAAAAAAATAAAATGACAGAAAAATTGCAGATGAGGTAGATTGAGATAAAGTATCAAAATAATAAGCTCCATTTAATCATGTGAATTTTGTTGAAAATTTTGTTAATAAAACGATTTTTACAGTTTTCAATTTAAGCTTTACATTATTACATAAGAATATACAAAAATTATAATGGTTTATATTACCATAACCCTAGTGTTCTTAATGTTTACATGGGTATTGTATCTGTGTATTAGTATTTCTCAAAAAGTTTAAGAAATCACCTTCAGAAAACATACACTATAAGTGCATAATACTCCATAGGGTTATTAAGAAGTTTTTCCCTTCTAACCACTAGTCTCACTCAGTTGTAGAGAACCTGTGTGTGAAATGCAATAGCCAATTTGCAGTTAATTAGAAATTAATTAATTGTAATTAGAAATTCACATTTCATACTGACCCATAATGTATTCTAGATTAAGCATCAATATGTAATACAATGAATTTAACTTGATTTCGGGGCTTTTTTAAATTAAGAAGATTTAAATCATAAGTTTAACATTTCTCAGAGCACTTTTAGCATCATCTGAAAATGTGTAGATTTGTATTATAAACATTTTTATTCCCAAATTTCTTCAGAGGATGTCAAAGGGTTTATAGGCATTGATAATTTAATTGCAGTTCTGAGGTCCCTGCAAAACAGGATTAGAAATGTTACATCATCAAGTTATTTGGTGAGATTCTCATTTGCCCCTGAGGTACTTTTTGTAATTATACTACCATAATTAAATATACTACATATCTTTATCATTCATTTATTCAACATTTATTATGTAGTCAATTTTTGACACTGTTAAGGAGCTTATGTATAGACAGCAAATAAATCAGCAAAAATATCTTCACCCTTGGAGTTCATAGTCTATTAATACTAAATATATGAAAATGAGTCTTTTGTTAAAGGAAAATAACAAGAGGGATAAACAATAAAACTAGGAGGCCACAATTGGAAAAAAAAAAAATCCAACTAATTTCCATATAGCTATTCTTTGTATCCTCTTTAAATGAAGCAAGACTAAGATATTTCCCTTTAAAACCTACCCCCTATTCAGATATGCAAATAAATAGATCCAAAGTAAAATAAAAATTGAGTTAACAGCAGTGTCCTAATTTAATGATCTCATAATCCCTGCAATGTTTTTGGTTCAACTCTGTTTAGATATCTTCTAGCATGTCAAACTCACCACATCCCAAGTGGAATCATCATTCTGTCACCCAAATGACTTCTCTTCCATTGCTTCCTGTTTCTTTAAATGGCGCTGTAGTCCACCTCACTAATGAAGAAAGAAGTCTAGGATTGTTATCTCATCTCTCTTCTTCAGTCTCCAAATTCAATCTGTTGCCAGTCCTTTCCAATTGTAGTTCATAAATATCTTTTGATTTTGTCTGTTTCCCATTGTCCAAATTGCCATCATCTATGCTACCCTCCTCCTCTTATCTAAGGGCATCAATACCCTTTCCCATCTGGTTTTCCCTGGATAGCCAGATATTTTTGAAATCCAAGTTTGACCGTGTCATTTCCCTTTCTCCTGGGTGTTTCTGGTTGATACTTGGAATAAAAGTCCATCAGGCATGGCATGACAGGGCCCCTCCTGATCTACCCGTCTCTCCAGCCTCATTCATCCCTTGGCTTGCCCTGCGCTCCCACTGCCCCAGCCACACTGAACCTCTTTCCGCCGTCCCAGTTAACCAAGTTCTCTCCTGCCTTCCTCAGACCATTTAATAAACATTTCTCTGGATCACATGCACACCACATTAAAATTTTCCTCCTATCTTCCAGCCCTCTAACCATTCACCCTTAACAAATGGAATTTCTACTCGTCTTTCAAATCAGAGATGTAAAGTCATTTCAGGGAGGCCTCATCCATCTGCCTCCCACCCACACACAAATACATGCCCACTGTGAGTCGATTCCCCCTTTTACAACATTCAGGGCATATAATTATTTGTTTCCTATCCATCTACTTGGGTAAGGACCATTTCTCTGAATCCTATTGCAAGATTTTGCCCACTGTAGATGCACAATAAATTTTGTTGAATGCAAATGAATGAATGCATCTGAGAGCTAGAATGAAACTTTTCAGAGTGATTTACAGCAGATGAAGAAAAAAATTTTTTAAGGTAGATTAATCTTCACAAAGTATTTCATAAGAATCTGTTGAATCTGTTCACTGTTACTTATAAATTGAGTATTAAATATATTTTAAATAGGCTCATTACAATGTTCATATATGTATGTTGTGAACTTGGAGGGGGAAAATACCTTCAAAACCCATTATTGGTAATTTTATGATTTGTATTTTAGTTGTAAATGTTGTGGCATGGTATAAGTAGCTGAGAAAAGCAGTCTCTGGCAAATGGAATGGTTAAGAGTATAAAGAAAATCAAAATCTGATTTTAAAAATAACTACCGATATTAATAAAATCCAAATGGATTTCTTGCAAATCTGGTAAATAAAGATGGGTTTTGAAGCTTAGACTTTATATCTCCTTTGATTAATGAGCTAATTTTCAAAGCTGAGTTATAAGCTTTAGTTTATATTGTACCTGAGGCGCAGGCAGACTCATGCAACAGCTGCACTTCAAGTGTCACTATAATATAGTAAATGTAATAGAATTACATTTAAATAACGTAAAAAATCTAATTTAAACAGGGGAAAATGAAATTTAAAGTTGAAGTTAATGCCTTTTTCAGCTCCTGATGTTGTCCTTTCCCGCTATAGACCCATAGTGGTGCCACTAGTCTTTTCATGTTAATATTCGGTAGTACAGTACAGCTTTAGAGAAATATATAATTAATTAGGCACTCTACTCTCTAAATAAGAAATGATCATCTGACAAACAGCTTTAAATAAGGTAACATATGTCATTTGTAAGGAGAAACTTGGCATTTGATTACCACCAACCTGTAAATTCCTGACTTCTCCTTATAGTTGTAATTTTGTTTTTTTGAGGTGAATTGTATTTTATAGCACAATGACTGGACTGTTAAACTTTTAGAAGCAGAACAAGATAAAATTTTTTAAGTTTAGGAGAAATAACTGGAATAGAATATTTTTTATGTATATTTATTTAAAAATTAGAAAACTACAGTGAAAAATTTTAATAGACAAAGAGCAAGTTTAGTAGTCTCAACAAATATTTTAATATAAAAGTGTTTTACTTTCTTTTCAACTTTTCAGGCTCCAGTGTCCTCATTTCTAAAATGGAAATAGTAATAATATCATCCTCATAGGAGATGTGTGGGAACCAAATGAGTTATTGTATATAAAGGATGTACAACAGTGTTTGACACATGTTCAAAATCATCGATATCTGTTAGCTATCACCATCATATTTACATTATTTAAAAATATATTTAGGGAATTCATACAAATGAAAGTTTCCTTAAGTGGATAGAAGTTCTAAAAATATCAAGGTTAAGTACGGCGCTTGTACTTGGCAATAAAATATAGCTTTATAATAAACTAAAATGTATAAAACATTGTATTAATTTACTTTAAAATTGAAAATCTAAACAATGCTTTATTTCCATAAATGTAAACTTTTACTTTATCATTGTATTGAAATGTAGTTAAGAAACAGTGTAAAGCACACTTGTAACTGCTCCTCTCTCCCTCTCGCAAAACACAGTTCTAAATAAGAACATTTTTTCCTACTAAACAGATGAGTTTTGGTGCTACAAGTGCGTAGCGTGTATGGGTTATTCTATGAAGCTGAGTTGTGGACTGTGAAAACAGATTTCCCTTCAGCCATCGTATATCACCATTTCTTCTCTTTTTTAAACAGAACCTTGAGTACTCACCAGTGTTCTGACTTGCAATACAGTTTTAGTCTCTGCTCTGCCAGTGATATAAGTATTTACTTCAGCTCCCTAAGTTTAATTGGTTATAACCTCCACCCATATGTCTCTATCTGTATTCAGAATTTCTATATGCCTTCTAAATTGCTGTATATATTTACCTGCATTTCATTGTTTGATATAGGTAAATCTAGATGAACAGAAATGACTAATTTTTTCACGTTGCAAAAAAAATCTTTACCTTACAAATAAATCCACATTAATGTCATTATTATTCTATTAAGGAAGCCCTCTGGTTCATTAAAAATACAATTCATTTTTACCACATGTATATACAACATCCAGGTATATGTTTAGGTATTGAATTGCAAGTTAACATGAAATTAAATTTGAGACTATTTTGCCCAATTCCAGAAATGTTAGATTTTTAAGGTAATTGCAAATGTTCAGATTTGCATTAAATTATTCATTTGCAAATATCAATAAGCTTTGTAAGCAAACTTTAGCTTTAAAACTCAATTCCATTAGGGTGATATGACTGTTTCAGGTTTTTGATACACTTAACCATAAGTATATGTCCTCTCTGTGTGTACAGTTTTCTTTGAAACACTAAAGCAGGCTTGGCTTACTCAGGGAAGCTCTGAGATGCTTGATGTGAAGGATTTGTTCTTTAGACACACACGAAAATTGCAGTTGTGTTGGAGATCGGATATGAGAGTGATGAACTTAAGCCTGTGTACAACATTAGTATTAAAGGTTGTCTGGATTTTAAAGCAGATAAGAACAGGTCAAAATTAAAATACATAGCTAGAGGGAGAGGGGCAAATTTTATTGAAATGTGGGTATATACTTTCTTTTTCTGTTCAAGCAGCACTGTGGAATTCTTTGGAAATTTTTGTGTTAATCTCTGAAAATGACAGGTGTCAGGGGTCTTTTGTGATGCACATTCAGAAAAGTTTCAGTCAAGAGGTCATATTGTCAGGAGGTGTTAGTCAGTAACCCTGTCTCCTGTGGAATTTGCCTTGTTTGAAGTGTTTCCAAAGCAATATATTTTGTGTAATGCACATCAGTTAAATAATGTGTTTGGGAACAGCTTTACATGGAATAAAAAGCTAAGAGAATTCTTTATGATAAAAAAAAAACCCAACTATTGCTCCTTTTGAACACAATGAAACTCCTCAAAGTACATTGGGGATATATAGTTAGACAGAGAACATGAATTCAGGAATCACATTAAATAATTAAAATAAATACTTATGACTTTCTGAACCTTTTGTTGTTAATGTCTTAGCTCATTTAAAATACAAGGTTGGTTTATTCATTTTTTAAAGATGAGTATCATTTTAAGATAAAAGTTATTTTTTAAGTGAGAAAAGTTTACTCTTAAAACATGTCATATTTTTAAAATATTCTAAAATACAATCTGATAAAAGGTCTCAAGTTTTATTTTATAACCGTCAACTAATGTATCTATTTTCTACCTATAACTAAATTTTGAGATTAAATAAAAATGGAAAATATTGATAACCACAGATTTTCCACAGCAGAATGTGGGAAGAACTTTAATGCTTGCTCTTTCAAGTGATACTGTGCTGTCAGAGAAATAACAGACTTTCAAAATGATCTCTTGACACCCTTATATTTGGTGAGATAGAAAGCAAATATATTGGGTTTAAAGTGGACAGATTTGGGTGTGAATTTTACCTTCACCAATGAATAGCTGTTGACCTTGAGCTAGTGACTTAACCTCTCTGATCCTCAAATTATTGTTTGATGAAATGAGTATAGTACCATCTACTCCAAAGGGATGGAGGAATTAAACAAGTAGAAGATGCCCAACAATCCCTGCAGTACACACTCATTAAATGGTCATACGTTGCTCTTCTCCTTATCACCAAGAAAAGAAGTCTCTCCCTCTCATCCTTCCTTCAGTTATTCATTCATTTTGTTCAGCTTTAATATATCAGAATTAACAAAACAGATATAGTGGTTGTCTTCTTTGGGCTTATAACCCAGTGAAGGAGAGAGGTATGTCACATACCTAGCACAATATTTGGCTTATGATAGCAGCTTAATACATAAATAGAAAGAGTAGGCAATTACAAGTTGCAACGTAAGCGCTCTAGATAAAAACAATAAGGTGAATGTGAGAAAATGACATTTAAGCTAAGACAGAAAGATGATTAGGAGCTCTCAGGAGCAAAATGGTAGCAAGAGAGGTGTGTTGGGGGGCAATCAAGCGTTCAGTTTGGACATGAAATATCTGTATAAAATCCAAATGGCAACATTAAACAAGCAATTTATTATATAAGTCTAATAATTAGAATTCAGTCATTATCTGAACGAATCCTAAGTCTTTTCTCTAGGAAAACTTTTATTCCTGCTTTGTTAAATTCTGAACCTTAATTTTGGCTGTATATTTGCCATTGATTTGTAGTGTTATAGCTAGGTTATACCTGATTTTTTAATGCAGAATAATACATTTAAGTGTAATTGTTAACCTTCTGCCTTCCATATTTCTGTTCCATAACTAAAATCTGAGTTCCTCACATGTTTTTTTTTTCCTAACCCCATTGCAACTTCACTCATCTCTGGTTCTTTTTGATAGTCTAAATTCTAATTTTTTTCCAGATATCCTTCATATAAATAAAGTTCTCAGGCAAATATTGTGTCCTATAAGGGTTTAGTTATTACAAACCATAGTAGATGGGACATTTCTTGGTGTTGATATTTGGTATTCTCTCCATATATACAATAATCATAGGTAAACTTTTAATACCATATTGTCATATTTACGTACAGGTCAGATCGTTTTGGTTTCTTCCTGGCTGTTAGCCTTTGTGATATATTTCTCCTTTTTCATTTTTCCTTAAATGGATATTGCCAGTATCCCACTTGAACTTCTTTCTTCAGACACCACCCTATAAGCCTCTTCAGATTGACAGTGAGCCACTGATTCAAACCAGTGGCTCACCATATTAGCCACATACCGCTTAACAAAAAAATCTTATTGGCAAGACAATCGATAAAGTTGAATAAAAGAATTCACACACATCTGGGTATATTATGTTTCCCGACTCCAGGACATTTGTAAATGCATTTCTCTGTCATAGAAAAAAGTTATTATGATGTGCTTCATGAAATCCAGAAGAGGGTAACTCATGTTATCTTTATTAGAGGTTTGAAAATTGATTGATTAGCATGATCTATTCCAGTGACTTCTCTAAGAAAGTTATGCTTACTTTCAAATCTGGAGCAGTGTCTCTTTAAGATGATCAGTTAAGTCTTAGATAAAGCCTGCTCTCTAGTCGTTCGCGGTGAAGGCATTTTACCTCTCTCAAATTTTTGAAAGATGTAGTTGAAGGCAAAGGTATGAATCAAGATACTATTTAAGTATTCTACAATGTGTGTCATCTTGCTGATCTGAGTATGAAGAGCTTTTAAAAATGATCCTTAATAAATGACTTTGGCATTTTTGCTTGGTTTCTACTTCTTCATCACAGAAAGTAGGCATGTTAGTTGTCTGATAACTTTGGAAAAGTGTTAAAAGCCTTTGCGGTTTTGTAAGTCTAAGAGACTTATGTTAACTGCCTTCTCTTGTAATAGTTCTTGAGCTAATTAAACTGTTTAATAAACAAATTGCTTTAAAAAATACTTGTCCATTTATTAAAAATAAATATTTAGCTTCTGTTATCTTTAGAACTCTCTGAAATAGTTCCAGAAGAAGAAAACTAAGTCCAAATTCCCTTGGGGGATTTGAAGTCTGGCCGAGGGAAAGTACACGTCAGGGATGTTAACTATAATCAATATTAAGGAAACTGCAGCTTTGAATATGAAAGGATGTTGGAGATCATCTATTCCAAATTCTATAAATTTCTTATAATTAAGAAATTGCCATTTCGTCGGAAGCTAGTCAGTGACAGAGCTGGGAGAGAACCAGGGACCCTAGCTTTAGAAATAGACATTGGGTCTAAATCGTGCTTAGTTATTGACCGAGTGGTTAATTTGCACTTAAGTCCTCTGACTTTTTAATTTACTGTGAGTATAATATGGATATTATCCCTTCTTCACTGAAACAGCAAGTGAAGTCTCCTACTGCAGAATCTGGTACATTGTAGGTGTTTAGGAAATAGGGGTTTTTTTTCTGCCCAGCTCCTTTCTCCTCCATCACATTGCCACCCTCTTTTCAAAAGCAAAATGATGTGAAACAGAGTGTTATATTCCTTCAGCAAACATCGAGCACTTTTTAGATGGTGAGACCTGTGTCAGATGCCAGGGATTTAAATTTGAGTAAGAAAGCTACTTTCCATTGGTCTTTTTAAAATGGACTTTTCCTGGTGCCTTGACACCCGGTGAGTCTCTTGCCCCTTGCTTTCTTTGGTAGCATTTGTCCCTGATTTTTGCCTCTCTGAGTATTGTCTCTTTGTAAGTATCTTTTCCCTAATCGGCCTTTAATGTTGACAGTTCCCTAATGCTACTCCCTTCTTCTGCTATTCTTCTCATTCCATGATGTATCTCTGGGTAACCTTCTCATCATAACTCTTACTTTACTCTGACCTTTCCCCTGAGTTCCAGATGTACATCTCCAAGGTCTAGTAAACCTTTCATTATGATACTCCCTAGGAATTTTAAGCTTCCTGAGCCCCAAACTCAATTCATTAAGATCTCTTCCTACCCTCAATATGTTTTTCTCTTCCTAGATTCTTCAGTTCAGTTTATAACAACATCCAATCTGGTAACCAAAATCAACTCTGGTCATTCTTTCACGACACCCTATTTACCATTCATAAACACTGTCCTTTCCTAACCATAGCTAGAACTGTTTGCCATCATACAGGTTGTGGACTGCACAAGGACACCTTACCCAAGGGACTGTGAATGTAATTTATTAATGATTTTCAGGCACTGTTAGTAAAGTGTCTTGTATTTACAAAAGTGTCAATATATTGTAACAGTTTTCCAACAGAGGAAAGTAAAGTGTCTCATTGAAGAAGTGCTTTTCAAACTTTGGACAAGGTACCATATGGACAAGCTCCATTACCCTCCTCTCTACACACTGCCTCCCCCCCACCAAACTTGCCCTAGAAGTAGTTAAGGCATATCTCTTGATCAGACAATTACTTTTACCATTAACTGTCTCCTTGTCTTCACCTTTGCTACCAACACCCCTTCCTTACCCACAATTCATTCTCCAAACTGCTTCATGATGATTCATGTAAAATAAATCCAGTCTGTCCACTCTTTCTCTTAAAAACTTCTTAACAGTTTCCCATTGTTTAGTAATAAATCCATGGTCTTTCTCTCAGCACATAAGACCCTCCATGTCTACTACCTGTCTCTCTCACCCCACTGTGGTAGAGTGGATTTTATATTCCATTAATACTGGGAATGTATTTTGTCGTATACACCATGCCATTTTGTGCTCTGTATGTGCTCGGCTCTATGCCTAAAATGCCTACCTCACTAACCCCTCCTCATCCTTCAATCCATGAAGAGCCAGATCAACTTTACCTGAAAGCCCTATCTTCACTCTCACCCCTCCCCCCCCAAAAAAGTTATGCCATTTTCTCCAAGAGTACACAGAATGTATCTCTATCATCGCATTTACCACTTCAATCGAAATTATCCCTTCACCCATCTCTAATCCACTAGAGTGTGGGATGAGGTTTGGGGGAGGAAGGGGAGGAGGGGTTAGGTTAGAGAATTGATAAGAATGGGGAGGTGGCATGATGCTAGATCACAAAGAGGTGGGAAGGGCATGCTATGAAGCTGTGAGAGGTAATGAAGTACAGTTTTTAAATCATTAACCCCAGGCACTGTAAAACAATGAGAATACTATGGGTACTATAATCAGACTGACTTTTGTTGAAAACTCAACTCTGGACACTTACTAACTTTGTTATCTTGGGTATTTTACCACAAATCTTTTTAAATTTTTGTGTTCTAATCTTTCAAATTGGTGGTGATGTTATTTACCCCCAAGAATTGTGAGGTTAAAAAAAAGAAAACATAAAAAATGGGTGCCTTGGGCCTAACACATTACAGATTTTCAATGATTCTTTTTAAACTTTTCTATTTAAATAGTCTACCTCTAAAATTTTTGTTTAGGTATGATCTTCTGTATCACAGTGATTGATTTTAAGGAAATTAACATGTGACATTAAATATTAAAAATGCATAAGTTAGTTGTAGATTCACACCATTTTTTAAAAAAAGGAATATTCATTTCTCCAAAATTTAACCACAATATTCCTCTAAAGGTAAAGTTCTCTGCTTTTTAAAATTTATGAATTGATTTATAGAAATTTTTATATAAAATATTTACATGAAATGTTTTCATAAAGTGCTATGAATCTGTAATTTTAAAGTTTAAATATCTGGATTAAGACCCCGTTTACTCTCCATATTCTGTATGTGAAAAGGGCTTTATGAGTTTGTATTTTGAAAAAAGTAAACAATTTTTCCTCCTGATTAGAATAAAAGCATAAGTTCCTTTTATGAATATCATGTTTCTTCTCAATCTCTCTCTTTCTCATCAGGTCTTTTTTATAAAACTTAGCTTCATTTACATAGAGAAGTCATAATTTGCAAAAAAGCCTGCTACTTATATTCCTAAATAGTGTACATATATTTTAAAATCTTAACTCTTTGCCTTGTTTTATATAACATTAGATCAAATTATATTAAAATATTTTCTCATTTCAAATTACTGGAAAGATGACAATTTTATAAGGCAAGTGAATTCTGCTCTCCATTTCCAAATACATTGAGGAACAAAAGGAAGCTTTCAAAAACAGGGGAAGTAATAATGACAAAGCTAAAAGGCATTTAAATCAAAGGAAAATAAATCCAAAACAAAACTCAAGGTCACCTTTCCAACTTCAGCTGAATGGCAAAACAATCTAAACTAAAATGTCTGAACATATCATTAGCCTTGCTCATCTGTGACATGTGGCTTAATTTGATACTAAGAAAGGGAATGTGTTGTTAATGATGCAGTAATGAATAGGTATGGTTTTATATATATATATATATATATATATATATATATATATATATATATATATATAAATTAGAATTGATGTAGACAACCTCTTGTATTTCAATGTACTTTCTTTAACTACCATTGTAAGAATTTGCATAATCTTGAGTATACTCATGTAAACATCATCTGAAAAGTGCGGTGGTGGCGGGGGGAGATTTTGAGAATCATCCCTTGACTAATTTTCAACGGGAATTAAATTATTTTAAAAGCCAATGTTGTCGTAGTATTTTAAATCGTATTTCAGAGCATTTCCAATTGTTTACAGTTGCTTAACCATGATCCTTTATCTTGAGTTTTGCATTTATTTGCATTTTCAGAAAACTTCTGGTATTTTTTAAATTGTTTGACTCTTCCAAAGGTTCACCTCTATTTTATTGGGTTGGCCAAAAAGTTCATTCGGATTTTACATAGGCACTTATGGCCAAACCTGAACGGACTTTTTGGCCAACCCAACAGCTGTCTATGGCTTCATAACTAACCATGCTAAATTTAGTGGCTGAAAGCAACAGTAATTTATTTCTCGTGATTCTGTGGGTTGGAGAAGAGGAGGGGGAGACGTTGGCTAAGTGGCTCCTCTGCTCCCCCCGTCACTCACGCAGCTGGCTGCCTTCATCTAGCCATGGGGCTGAGCTTGAACTTCCAAGAAAGCTGTGACCACATATCTGACTTCTCAGTGCTCCTCTGTGGCCTCTGTCTCCCCGAGTTGTCTCTCACTGTTCCCCAACTAGTCGGACCTTCCACTCAGCGTGGCAGCTGGCTACTCAAAGGCAAAAGCAGCAAATTCTCTTAAAGGCTGGGCTGGAAACTGGCCCTCACCTCCTCCACTTTCTATTGGTCAAGGCAAGTCATGAGGCTAGTGCCCTTGAAAAGAGCGGGGATAGACTCCCTCTTGATGGAGAAGTAGCTTGCACGAGCAGGAAGAGGAGGGACCACTGGGAACCATCTTTGGCGACAACCTGCCTCCATAACATTGTGTATCAAAATGAAAACCTCTGGGGACAGTCCGCCAGATAATCCTATTCTCATATTACAAGGAAGAAAACTGAAAGAAAGGTTAAATTGGCAAACTATTTCAGTCAAAAGAGGCCATATTTCTTTACTTCTGGTCCAGACATTTTTCCTTTGAGTTTTTACTTGACTCATATTATTCCCAATATTTTAACATTATTTTAGATTTCTGAATGAGCAGTTTTCAAGTCTTCATTGAGTTGTCTAAATTAGTTATTAAAAAAAAAGAAAAAGAAAAAACCACTGGCTACAAGCCTCCTTTCTACACTTGTGAGCAGCCATTCGTGTCTTTAGAATAATTTTGTAACTAATTTCAAAGGATGTGTGTGATTGTTTTTTTGTTGTGTGGTTGTTTGCCTCGTTTTTACAGTTTAGCGGCGAGGATTGCATCTATTTATTCATTAAATGTTGATTGAACTCCTACAATGTGCCAAACATTGTGTCAGGCCCTGGGTATCCAAAGAGGAATAAGGAAAAGTCATGGCTCTCAAGGAATTTATAAGGTTACTTATCTTAAGTGAGTGAGTTAGACTTGTTTAGTCAGATTTATCTGGTGTACACCTCCATAAACCATTACTCAAAAACTTGATTTTTCTGGGACGTATAAAACAATTCAAAACAGGAATCATCCAGTAGTTAGCCTAACAGGACTGTGAGTCTCAGGCTTTTGTACTTTAAAGTAAATGCGTATTTGTCTTTTTTCAAATAGGATGCAAATGTGTTATCTGACACTTGAGTGAAACTGGCGAAGCCAGTTGGGTTATTGTGTAGAGGGTAAGAATATTGACAAGGATACATTTCACTGGGTCTTAGATTTTCATATACTAATTATCCTGGGAAAAGAGAAGTAATCTTGGGAAAATCGTATAATCATTTTTGGCATCAGTGTCTTCTTATTTGTTTAAGTGAAAAATTGGACTAGATTATTTTCTTATGCTATGAAAAACACCAGTTATATACATTAATTGTTCATCATTTTTTCCTTCTTCCTTGTTCTCTTTCCTTAGTTTTCCCATACATGAAAAGTTTTCCCTCAATCTCCTTTTTAGAGTCTTTTAACTTCCTCCCTCCATTTTATTAATATTACTTTAGCCAGTTTCCTTTATATCCTTTGCAGATCTATTAAAAACAGTTCTGGCTCAGAAAAAAAAAGTCACCAGCTACTCAGAGGCTCACTATGGTTTCTATTTGTGCATGTCAGGATTGTCTAAGAGGACAAACACTAGAAGACAGAAAAAGAATTAGTGCTGGGACACCTATTTTCAGTGTATTATCTTTTTACATGCTAGTCCTTGAGCTGATATTTTCCTTTTGAGTTGAAATCAGACATATGCATTCCTAGTTGATTACCATAGCTTTCTCAATAATAGTAACTGGTTGCCAAATACTACTAAAATGTACTGCTGATATGCTAATAAGGTAAGTTTTGCAGTAAACATCTTGGGAATTCAGATTAACCATTATCACTAGGTTCTGTGATCTGAAGCATTATAATCTATTTACATTTATTAGTTGTCTTTTTTTTAATCAATTGATATGAGAGCAAATCAATACATTAAATTATAACTTGCAAGGAGTTCATTCAAGAGGCAATATACGCACAGTCGTTAATATAATCACCTCCTGAATCAGTGACTGACATGTGTAGTAATTTCATAAGAGAGAAATGTAGATTTGAAAAAGCCAACTAGGCATCGCATTTTGTATATCTAGATCAGTGCTTTACAATAGAACTTTCTGTGATGATGAAAATGTTCTGTACTGTACTGTCAAGCACAGTCTAGCCACGTGTGGCTATTGAGCACTTGAAATGTGGCCAGTTGCAGTGAGGAACTGAATTTTTTAGTGTGTTTAATTTATCAGGAACTTACACTTAAATAGCCTCAGATGGCTAGTGGCTACCATATTAGTACAGATCCAGAACAAACACTTAAAAATATATTTAATTATAAGTGATGCAACACTTAAAATTGAAATATGACCTACTCATTTTTCTCATTTTATTTGTACTAATTTTATGGAAAATTTAACTGATTTACATTTTTCTAGGTAAACATGGAGTGAAAATATAAATCCTCATGTTTAATACAATCAGTGCTATTTGATTAACGTAGCTTATTGAGTGGAGAGAGTAGCCCTGTCCCATAATCTCTCCCATAAACCACTTCACTCCTGTGAACATGAAGTCTTAGGTAAAAATACAGTATGCATGCTGCAAATGTAGTTTTAATACAAATGTCCTTATATTCAGAGTAATAAGAAAGAACAAGGCCATGATAGATGTGCTGCTTGAGACTTAATCAAAGACTAAAAAAACAAAAACAACTTGGCCTCTATTTTGACTGTATTTTTTTAATCAAGAAGAATGATCTTTGGGTTGAAAAGTACTAAACAAACACTATTAAAAAGGAATTAGAATCCACATTAGGGAAAGGATTGTTGAAAAGCAGCTCCTTGCTCCCAAACCTGGCATGAACAAATTGTATACCTCTTACGTTGATAAAATTTTGAAACAGTTTGTGAACTGCTTTCTGGAATATTTTAGTAAATGTGGAGAGTGAAAATTTTGCCCAAAGAATTGTCCAAAGAGTGGCTCTGGAGATCCCCATTTAAAGAGGAAGTGGGGGGAGGGGAAGAGGAGATAATACAGAAAAGTAGGTGAGTTCTCAAAGCTATATATAGTGACTAGAACAAATAATTAAAGGGATGATTTATGAGCTCTTATAAAGGGAAGCAGTGCTCACTGGAAGCAGCCATGAGTTCACAGAGAAAAACTCTGGTCCAACTCACTGTATTGTATTTTTTGACAGAGAAAAAGAAAAATGTGGTAGATGCCTTATATGTAAAGCTTTTGACAGGGTTTCCTCCTGATAACCTGATAAGATAGAGAAATAGGGAGAAGATGATAATGCAGTTGGATAGATCATAATCAGTTGAACAACCAATCCCAAAGAGTACTGATTAGCTGAAGGGAGGGCTCTATTTGCACAATAAAGAATTCTGGTTTTTCCCTTGTTTTGGGTTTTTTTTTTTTTTTTTTTTCCTTCTCACCATTTTTATCAGTGGCATTAATTATTGATGAACAACCTCTTTTGCATATAAGCCAATTCAAGAAGAATAAAAATATTCATGGGCTACAATACAAATGGAAACTTCTCCCCTTACACCCACAAACATGTCCACAATATATACATCTCTCTTTTTCCATTGTTTTTCCCTTTGAACTGAATTGATCTCCTTTGAATTTCCAGTGGTTTTCTGCTCATTTCTGCATTCACATGATCTCAGTACAGCTTTCACAGTCTTGATTATGTATGACCTTTCAACCAAAATGCTCACTTCTAATTGAAATGTCTTTCAGTAAATCCATAAGCATACTTCCCAGAAATAACTCCTGTTAATACTTTTAGATATAACTTTTTTCTACAAAGTTGGCATCATGATGCATATATTTTCTTACAGATTATAATTTTTTAAAATGATGTGTCATTAACACACATTAAAGCTTACCCTTTTTACTGTGCAGGCCTGTGAATTTTGACAAATGTGGGCCATCCTGTAACCACCCCACAATTACAAACTCTTCACTCAAGTTATAGAACAGTGCTGTCACCCTCCAGAATTTCCTTGTGCCACTTTTTAGTCAGCCCTCTCTGGCCCCTGCTCTATGTTATTTAAAAATATGTTTGTTTTCTTCTAGTTTTTTGTCATGAGTGTTAGGTCTCCTATGCCACTTTTTTTCAGTAATCATTTTCCATGCCTAGGCCCTGCTGGAATTATACAAGACTTAAATTTTCTTACTTTCTATATGCCCCAAATTTCAATCATTAAATTATATTATTTTTTTTAAAAAACCAACCCCTCTCCTATCTATACTGTCTTAAAAGATGTGGAGACTGTAGTTGATTTAGTTAAGTTATCAATATCACATGGCCGGGAGGACAATCTAATTTGTTTTATATCAAGGATAGTAGAGGCACGATTACCATTCTAACCTTTGCTCTCTAGATTGGCATTTCATGCCTAATTAACAGATTTTAAGAGGGATTTAGACAAATTGGAAGGCATTCATAAAATAGTGACTAGTATGCAAAGGAACCTATCAGAGGGATTAGCCTATTTTATTTGGTTTTAAGGGATAGAATGAGTAGTAATAAGGTCTAAGCCTCAAAGAGAGAGAGTTGAGCTCACTTTGAGGGAGAGTGTTTTAGCAGAGCATTCCAAAGAGTGAGTAGACCGCCTCTTATAGTAGTGACGTCTCTGTCACTTCTGGTGTTCCATCAAACCTTGAATATCTGATTAATGGAGATGCTTGTGGAGCAGTTTCAAATGGCACAGAGAGGGCTGGACTATCTAACGAGAGAGATCTTTACAATCTTAGGTTCGCATTTTCTATAGCAAAGTCTTGAAGATGATTAGTGCATTTGCAGGGAAGAGATGTTGTCAGTTGAGTTGCCAGCCATGTTCTAACTTCATCTCACCCTCTTGTCTTCCCTTGTTCTGCACGGCTGAGCCCTTTAATGGCTCCTGATCTAATGGCAGTATTGGAAGAAGAGAGTACTTTGGTTTTTCTAGTAGTCACTACCTTTTCCCCCATCCATTGTGGCCCACTGCCAAGCCTGAGAAAGAACCATCCCCGCTAGGCTGACCCAGGAAGCATTAGCTTTTAGACTCTAATCATACCCAAATCATATTTATTGCAACCCTCATCTGGACTGGGACTTAAATTTCTTGTGTAAACCACTGTCTTCCTTCCTAGATCTCAGCTCACCTCGTTTTTGAGTACCATTCTGATAAAGTGACCCTCAGTGGTTCCCAAAACTAAATTCCTCACATGTGCCCAGTTTATGTAACTAGAACTCTACTACAGACCCATTTGGCAAGTTATCCTGGAAGTTTGTCTACCCAGCAAACTCTTGGGCCTTGGCTTCCTCTTGTCTCTTGTTCTCATGAATCTCTACCTCTGAGACTTCAGTCTGCAGGAATGCAGTCAGATGAGTAGCGTCAAGCAGCTACGGTCCAGCAGCATTCTAAGAGCGAAATTCCTCTTTGCTTAGAAGTCTGTGGTATCAACAGCTGCCCAGATTTCTGTTGCTATGCCTACATATTTGCCAAGACCTCACACCACCTCAGCTTGGTTCTTCAGACTTTGCCTGAACCGTTATTAGAGATTCTTATACATCTTTGAAGTCTGGAATTTTGCTCCCCAGTTAAAAACTTATATATACCATTATACCCTAGAGCTTCCCTGATGCTGGTCTTGATTTAGTAAATGGCTTTAGTCCTGGGCCCTGCCTTGGGTTTGTAAACTTCAGGTATCCCTGAAAAATTGTAAGATGTTGAAACTCCTGCAAAACTCTAGTCAGAGTCTTACTTCTTTCCATATTATAGAGATAGTTGCCAGATAGTGAGTTACTATGGATTTCAGACATAATTCAACAAAATCGATATAGTTGACATGAATTGCACTAAGACTCAAGCTTAAGGTTTTCTTTTTTGCTTTCTCCAAATTTGAAACATCACAAACAGCTCACTATTTTCTAAATAGGGCAAGGACACTTTCTAAATTGAAATTGTGATTTAACACCTGTGTGCTAAGCTCTGCACTGCATGAAATTTGAGATTGTTATTGCTAATGTTCAAAGCACAGAAAGTCTGAGTGGTGACTGTCTGGGATCAGCAAGTAGGCTCACCACAGTCAGTTCTTGGAGTTGAATTATTTGAAATTGGCAGGTGGTTTCTCTTTTTCCATAGATTTCATTCCCCTTTTCTTGACAGTGCATGTGTTTGGTGACCTCCACTGTTTATTTAGCTTCTGCATACATTCCTTCGGATTTGTTTTATGTGTGGTTTTTTGGTTGCTTATGTTTCTTGTTATGCTTGGCTACTTCTAGAAGGAGTAGTGGTGGTGGTCTGCTTTGGGTCGGCAGTCAAAACAAATGTGATACTCATTTTGAATATCTGGCTTTGAGTTTCCATATAAAAATATAAGCACCATTTACATAAGTATATTGCTTGAATTGAATTTATTTTTTATTCCCCACTTGCCCCTAAAGAAGTGCCAACAAACTGCAGAATTGCTTAAGAGTGAGCATAAGAAGGAAAGAAAAGTGAAGAATGGGGATAAACCACAAACTGAATAATCAAACCTGAAATAAAGGGAACAAAGTCCATACATGGCTTACTTTCCACATATAACTTGGAGGTATCCCAACTGAAAAGGGTTAAAGCTCTCACGTACCCCTCCCTACTCCTCACCGCCTTCCTTGTTCTTGTTTAGTTGCTGTGTTGTTACAAGTGGGTAATCATGTTCCATTACCCCTCAGTAGCACATGTTGGGGTATGAGGAGGATGGGAATAAGAAAATAAAGAAATAAAATTAGAAGAATCGAAAGGAATTTTGAACAAGAGATATTTGCTTATTATTAACATTGTCATTTTTTAAAAGCATTAACAGTAAAGTATTAGAAAGCATTCACTTTTGGAGCAGATCTGTTTTGGAGGGCCCTTCTTGGATCGCTTCACTCTCTGCTTTCAGAACACTTGCATCTCCCAGTATTCTTCATATACCTCTGGCTGTTTGTTTTCTGTCTCCTTTAGTGGCTCTTCTTTTTCTGCCCATCCATGAAATGCTGATCCTCTCCCAAGGCACTGTCCTCAGTCTACTGCTTTTCTTCGGTCACTGACACAGGCGATTTCATCCACTGTCAGGGTTTCGCCACCATGTATCCGTGACCAGTACTCTTCTATTTCGAAGCTATGACCTCTCCCCAAAGCTTCATTCTCATTTAATTATTTTTATTGTGGGGGCATCTTCCCTTAATGGTAGTAGGTATTCTAAATGGACCACTTACAAAATTGAACATTTTATCCTTCGCCTAAGTTGTTTCTCTTCTAAAATCTTCTAAGTTCTAGAAAGCTGGGAGTCATCTTTGATTATGCAGTTTCTTTAATGATTGTCCATAACTATACAATCCAGTACCAAACTCTGGCATATTCTAGTGTCACCACTCCACTAGTTTGAACGTTCATGTCTCACCTGGACAATGGCAGTGCTTTCATAACTGGTCCTGCTGCTTCTGTTTTGGGTCTTCATAAATGTGTGTGTATATATATGTGTGTGTGCGTGTGTGTATACACACACGCACACACACAGTTGTGGTCATATCACTTCCTTGCTTAAGAAAACCTTCAATTGTTTACTGCTACCTTCAGGATAAAACCCGAGCTATTTAACACGACCTCCTGTATTGCTTTAATGCCCAGTTATGCACCAGCCTAATGTCTTCACACTCCCTGATGTGGAACTTCATCTCCCAAAATCCTGTTTATAGTTCCCTACACTGCATACTGCTCATTGCCACAGAATCTGCCTTTGTTCATTCCATCACCCACTTGGAAAAAAATTACCTCTCCTCATTCTATTTAAATTTCCAGCATTCTCTCTTTCAGAAACAATCCCAAGCAGTTCTTCCCAACCAAGTTAGGTGTCCTTCCTCCTTGTTCTTACAAAAATACTGTATATGCATGTTACACTGTATTAAAAGTATCTTTTTATATGTCTTTCCCCCTCAAACTCTTTTGAACTTTTTGAGGACACTAGGTTATTCTTCTTTCAGTTCTCATCAGTTAACACAGAATCCAAGATGTAAAACATGCTCAGTAAATATTTCACTTACTTGATGAAAGAGTGTTGTAAGTGAAGACTAAATACTTGGAAGATTTTGTGTTTGGATTTTGCACATACGAGATTTTAATAAAGTTCTTCTCTATCCCCAGTGTTCACTTGGCCTCTCTTAGACACCTAAAATGACTGTTTCTCTTTGCATCTTTTCTCTTTTGCACTGTCATGCTCTGTGACCTGCTTCTGTTCCACTCTGCCTCTTGGGTTGCCGGACCACAAATTCAGATGTCCTGAGTGTAAGGCTTAGAGAAGCAGAGCTGTCTCTGTGTCTTCCTTCTTCCATTGTTGCCTTTATAAATGGAAATATATGTGTATTTTGAAGCTATAAGCCAAGTTTTCAAAAGGAAGAAAGGTCACTATGACAGAATACACTATGTCATATGCAGCATTCCACCAGAATATATTAGATTAAAAGAGCAAAGCTGACCAGCTGAAAAACAAGAAAGGAGAAACTTTCTTTTTTGATTCAGTGCTTTCTGGACTTTCTGAGCAGCTCACCCTTATTCTTGATTCTGTGGTCACCTCAAAGCTCACTGCCAGTGACCTTCACAAAGTGGTAAGTTTCTAGGAAGATATTTAAAAACCAAAGTAAAAAGTTTATATTTTAGTTGAGATGCATGGAAATGTAGGAAACATCCATGACTGGAAAGTTTCAGCTCTGTCTTTATCATAAGAGGTCAATCTCAACTTAATTTTATACATTGGCATGTTGATGAAATGGTGATAAAAAGGAAGCAGGTGTTTTGTTCTTTAGGATGCAATAACAATTTCAAAAGTGTGCAAATGGAATCACTATAACTCTTCCTCCCTCCTTCCCTCTCTCTCTCTCTCTCCCTCTCTCTCCTTCTTTCTTTCTGCCATGATATGTTGAAGGAAAATATTTCAGATCTCTAATAATTTTATGAAACATAGAGTATTAAAATAATGAAATGAAAGTAATTATGATGTGAAAGATAGTATGGCCATTAGTTATCTTTGATGCTTTGGGTTACTAAAACATGAAGCTATTAAAACTTTATCTGTTTGGAAAACAGATAAAGTTTTGCTGTCCTTATCACATCACAGTTATAACAGTTGCACATTATTCTTTATTAGGGAGTATGAATTTACTATAGATAATTCTTAGCTTTGAGGAGTTTACAGTTAAAATGTAGAGAATTTCTACACAGTATTGAATATAGGACCATTTCATGAACTGCCTTGCAAATGAAATAAATTTTCAGTAACTTTTTTAAATGTTAGAAACCAACACCAAATTCTCTCTTGGCTCCCTGCATGGCTAGTGTCCGTATTCTAATCTCACTCTGCTCTCCCCATTGTTCTCTCTCTTTTTTTAAAAAATTGTATTGTGGTATAGTAGTTGATTTACACTGTTGTGTTAATTTCTTCTGTACAGCAAAGTGACTCAATTATATGTGTGTGTGTGTATATATATATATATATATATATATATATATATATATATATATTCTTTTTCATATTCTTTTCCATTATGGTTTGCCACAGGATATTGAAGTACTGAATATACTGAACATAGTTCACTGTGCTATATACAATTGGACCTTGTTGTTTATCCATCCAATATATAATAGTTTGCCTCTGCTAATCCTAAACTCCCATGCTCTCTTAGTTCCAACTTGCCTTACAGTTTTGTTCTTTACCGTCCCTTTTTTTTTTGGCTGTGTTGGGTCTTCATTGCTGCGTGCGGGCTTTCTCTCGTTGCGGCGAGCAGGTGTTACTCTTCGTTGTGGTGCACGGGCTTCTCTTTGCGGTGGCCTCTCTTGTTGTGGAGCACGGGCTCTAGGCACCCGGGCTTCAGTAGTTGTGTCGCGCGGGCTCTGTAGTTGTGGTGCGTGGGCTCTAGAGCACGGGCTCAGTAGTTGTGGCACGCGGGCTCAGTAGTTGTGGCGCGCAGACTCTAGAGCGCAGGCTCAGTAGTTGTGGCGCACGGGCTCTAGAGTGTGGGCTCAGTAGTTATGGTGTGCAGGCTCTAGAGCACAGGCTCAGTAGTTGTGGCACGCAGGCTCAGTAGTTGTGGCGTGCGGGCACTAGAGTGCGGGCTCAGTAGTTGTGACGCGCGGGCTCTAGAGCGTGGGCTCAATAGTTGTGGTGCATGGGCTCTAGAGTGCGGGCTCAGTAGTTGTAGCACGCAGGCTCAGTAGTTGTGGCGTGCGGGCTCTAGAGCACGGGCTCAGTCTTGTACCATTCTTTCCTGTACAAGCTCTTCCTTCTGCTTAGAGTGTTTTCTTCCTGACTCCCACAGCCTCCCTCCCAAATACACATAAACGCATATCAGACTAATTCCTATCCATCTTTCAGATTTTAACTTAAAGCTTCCTTTCTTCAGGGAGCTTTCCTGAATACTGAAAACCAAATGAAATCCTTTTGTAAAGATCATTCATGGCACTTTTCACTGGATTTTATTATGCATTATTTATGTGGTTATTTGATTAACACCTGACTTTGAGGTCAGAGCCTATTTTGTTTGTTCATTGTATTCCCAAACCTGGCTCAGTTCTTGGCATATAGTAGAAGTTGGGTCTCTACTTATTGGTTGAATAGATGGATGAATGAATGAATCTCTGTTTGTTTTTCATACTGCTGCCAGAGGTTTCTCATTATTAGATCAGTCTGGTTATGGCACTTTTCTTCTCGTGCCTTCCTATGGCTTTATATAGCCTACTGAATATTTTTTTCATGGTACATAAGACATTTTATCATCTTTCCCCAATGTATAAATCCAGTCAAACTCCAAGTTCATCCTACCTACTATCTGCCTTCTACCCATTTTTGTCCCTCCCTTGGTAGAAGCAGTCGGTTTTCTCTGCTATGTTCTTGTTTTCCTTAAATTGGACCAAACGTTACTATCCTATATCTTTTGCATGCTCCTCCATTTCCCTGGGATGTCTTCCATTTCCTGTCTTTAGTGATCAAAATCCAGTTTTTTCCCCAAGATTGAGCTTAAATATTATTTATTCCTTGATGCTTTCCGTTGACCTGTGTCAACCCTGTCCACATGAACCTCTCACTCTTCTGCATTGCTATGTTTGTACTTGTTAAAGCCCTTTCTTCTCTTCTGCCTTGCCTGTCTGCTCCAATACATTTCTTAACTCCAGTGAGTATCTTAAAGTCAGGGGTAATTTCTCATGCAGCAATGTATTTCCCCACAATATATTTCTAGTACAGTATCTAATATGGCATTTTAGACAATAAAAATCAATAAATAATGGAAAATTATGATTCTCGTTCAGCGTGAAAAAAACTGACTTAGCGATTGACTATCTTCATTTGATTTGTATTCAGAGAACAGTGCACTTCTGTCTCTTTTCTGTCCCCAATCAGTCCTGCATTGATCTGTCCTCAGCCTACCTTTCAGGTCTCATTTCCCATCACAACATTGTACTCTGCTTAAGCTAATCAAACTGATACATACCTTTATATTTCTGTGTCGTTGTTCATCTAGTTTCCAAGTCCAGAATACCCTTTCTTACGCTTGCACCTTTCTATTTATCAAAAATCTCAGTCATCTATATTTCCATATCCTTGTCAGTGTTACACTCCTCATGAAAAATTTCTTGATTGCCCCTTTCCGTTTCCCATTAAAATTTATTACTATCTCTGTTGTGGTCCTACAGCAATCGCTTGCTCAGATCCTTAGGACTTATTTTATTCCAACTTGGAGACTAGTTTATTGTCTGCCAAAGCCATGTGCTGCTCTAGTGGTGAACAGATTTGCTTATGTGTGCACTACCCAGGGACTACTCTAGGGTTTGGGATATGATTTGCTGAAAGAGTTAATGAGTAGCCAGGCTTACTAAGACCTGCAGTCTCGGCTTCTTAATAACATGGAGTGTTAAGACAGATGAAGCCCCTTGAACTGACAATGTTGAAAAAAATTAAAAGAACCTGAGAAAAGTTGTCAGTATATCTAATTAACATAGTAAATAACTTCATATGGAGTATTTCATGTAAGTGAAATTTGTGAAAGTATTAATCTTTACTGGCGTGTTTTACAAGCTCTTTAAAATGGGAGCTTGAAATGGTACTACTGTGCCATTCATAGATTAATACATGGGCTTTAAATTTTACTTCTTATCAAATTTTATTTAGATAAGTTTTTCTTTTTTCTAATTCTCTAGGCTCTAATACTTTCTCCTAAATTGCAAATGTTTCTGAGTTACCAATGAAAATATGTGTGTGTGTGTGTGTGTGTGTGTGTGTGTGTGCGTGTGTTTGTGTATAGAGGGAAAGATGTCATGTAAGCCTACACGGGGTTTCTCAACACTTGGTAATAGAGCAGTAGAAGAAAATTGAGAGGTAAACAAACAAACAAACAAAAAGTCCTCTTACTCTCTACACCAGCCATTATGTTAGGTGCTTTTATGTTTATACTATATTTAATCTTTGTGTCAATCCCAGGAAACCTAAGCTTGGATTGATTAAGACACTAAGTCTCTTAGGTTTTATTAACAGCTAGTGAATGTAGAGCAGGGATTCAAACCTCGTCTATCTGATACAGAATTTGAAAAGATTTCTACCTAGGTTCTGACTTGATAGATACTGTTTTGCAAAAATAAATATCCAAGTCAAGCCTTAGATTCAGTAGCTTAAATATAGCCCCCCATTACTTGATATAAGCACAGAAGAGAGATTCATTCTCAAAACCTTGTTGCCATAACAGAGGTAAGGAAGGAGGCAGATGTGAAAGTCTGAGGAGGTGGCCCTGGACCTGGACGGAGCTACAGAGGCCACAGTGAGAAGAAATCGTGAGCAGTGTATTTATTAAGAGCTATCTCATTCTAACATTATGTGACACTAGTGTAACTATGAAATACTCAAAAACTAGTTTGGGGTTTAGTTAAACTTGAATTCTTTTAGAATGCAAGTTAGGCCCACAACCTTAAAAAACTTCTTGTAGAGAAATGCCTCTTATCTGTACCCAAAATGAATTCAGACAGTTTTATCACCCTCCCCTTCCAAATCATTTGCCAAAAAGGGAGCCCTCCCTTGGATACGTTGAAACGACTCCAAACCACAAGAGCTACCACCACAGTAGCATCTGGGATTAATGTGGTAGATGTCGCCAAGTCTTTCTCCTCACAGTTCTGACACCATCTCAGCCAGAACTGTAGGTCTAAGTCAAAAATACCTCCCCAGAGCCAACAATTTTGCTTCAACTTTAATAGCATTTCCCCAAACACCAAAGTTATCAAAAAAATTAGACTCTTGGTTATCTTTTCCTTGAAGCCACATCCATAGCCCTGTCTGCATCACTGCCAGGCCTGCAGAGTTCTGCCTGAGAAGCCATAGATGCTTTACATTTTCACCACCCTTTTTAAAAGTAAACTTCTCTCCTTGCCTTAAAAATATAGGGTAGATGTAAGCTTCATCCTTCTGATTTAGATAGTGAGTTAACTAGCTATGTGACACCTAATACAGTGTATTCTGTCCATGTGATGAATTCCATATCAGAACAGCAAATTAGCAAATACATTTAAATAAAGTCCAAGAAATATGACAGAGCCTTTCAGAATTACTTATCAAATGCTCAAATCTACACTGCTTATGACTATTCTCTTACTTCAGCTAATTACACCGGTGTGTGTGGCTAATACAAATGCTCATCAAAGGCTACACATATCAACGAAGTGAATCAAAAAACTTTCTATGGCTTAATATTAGACCCATATAAATTCTCTATACGTGGAGCATAACAAATGGCCTATCTCTCACAGAGCTACTCTTCTCATTGTGAACTAGTTATAGCTAAACTCAGACTCTGATTTATTTTTATTGATTTTAAATAAACTAAAGCTTACACTTTGAACCCAATTGAAAAGCCTAGAAAACAGCAGATGATCAGTTACAGTATATAAAATTTAAAGGCTGTTGGTTAGAGAATTTTTACCAAAGGATTTGCTATAAACCACTATAGACCTCACTGCTGACAAACCTTTACAATTAAATTTTCAGATTGTTTTCCAGTCTGTGCACTTATTCAACAACCAGCATTCTCTCTGCTATTTATACCTACTTTTTCCAGAGAAAGTTGTTGCTTGAGCTTCCTCATCCATCAATCTCATATACTCTGATATTTCTTCCCAACTGACGTCTCTTGGTTTGCTCTAGTCCTCTGTTTTGCGCACTAGTATGTTTGAATTCTTTTATGGGCATATGGATAAGTTATTGGTGAAGTGACTTGGTTTCTTATTCAAGAGAGAATTATGACAGGCTTGAATATATAACTTTTTAAAATCAGCAGGGATATAGGAAATGAGTCCTGCTTGATACTAGCTAAACAAAGTGAGTCTGAAAGCTAAGTTTTACTACTGTAGACCTAATTAAGGCAAGACTGTCAGGCCTTGATAAACATGCATCCATCCATCCTCCATCCATTTATTCATTCACTTCTCCTTGTGTCAAATATTTATAGAAATCAATGTTCAAAGTATGTATGATATTTCATATACTTATTTTTAAAACAATGATCTATAGTTTAAGATACATTTAAAGGACACCCATAATTCCATTACCAAATATCAGATATTTTAATATTTACAAATATTTCTATTATTTGTCCATATATATGTGTAAATGTTGCAGATCAAAAGTTACAAACAATTTTACATTCTTCAGAATTAAATTTTAACGCAGTCCTCCATATGCTTTGAACAGTTTTTGACTTATCACAATGTCAGATTTGGGGATCGAGTTTTAAGTCATCTTTCATTTGGAAACATTCAAGCCTGCGTAAAGGTAAAATAATGGAAGTTCTGTGTATATATATATATTATGTTCTGCCCCTTTCTATGGATCTGTGATAGCTAGTAAAGAGGTAGAATGGATCTTATGATGGGTCCCTCTGAACATAACCATAAGAGAAAGTATATGAAGTAGTCGTCCTTTTGCATTACTCCAGGGAGTTGGAAGAGAGATATCTGTCTTGGTGCCTTAAACCTAAGATATTTTAAGAATATTTGAAAGTAATTTAGAGATAAATAAGACTGCTTAAAATAGTAAGAACACTTTCCTGTTAATATTTAAAAATATCATTTTTGCTATTTGAATAATTTTCAGAAGAAGAGATTTGAGGGAATAAGATCTTAAATTTTCATTCAAAATTCAGATTAGAAGCATCTGTTCTAAAGGAACTTAAAGATTTCTTGTTAAATCCTCTTAATTTTTAAATGAGAAAACTGAAGCCTGGAGAATTTCAAAGATGTGGCTCAAACATATATCTTCATTGTGATTGAAATTATAAAAAGAAAAATTGAATCACAAGACTTCTTGACAATTTAATAATAGATTGTAGCTCATTGCTAGTATTGTCCAAGGATTTGGGGGGGAAATCAGTTATTTTTTGTTTCTTTTTCAACATATATCAGAGTCTTGTTCAACATTTAACATTTCTTATTCCTAATAATGAAGAGCTATAGATTTTTCTTTAGTTATTTTCTTAGTACTTCAAAACAAGTACATTTCTAAGAGACTTGAACTGTACCTTATCATAGACTATGGAAAGATACATTGCTATGAGGCACCTCCTAGTAGGAAAAACACTAAACATTCAGAAATAATGTCAGAAAAATATTTATGGGATTAAAAATAATAAGTATGCTTAAGGCTGGCATAAACACATAGCAGGGGGAAAAGAAAGCTGAATCTGTTTAACTTAGTTAAGAGAGAAGATAACCTACCACTCATTTTCTGAAAGACACTAGCACAAAGTACTAAAAATCTTCTGGGCCTCATCAGGAAGAGTTCTAGAGGGAAACAGGTATCCTGAGCTCTAAACCACAGTACAATTATAGCTAGACATTTATGAGGTATTACAGTTAGCAGACCTCAAGAAGGAAGTATATATAGTAAAACATTTTTTAAAAAGAAGAACATCTAAAGAAAAATAGCTAAAGTTATTAAGATGTTGGAGAGACTTTTAGAAGGAAGGAGACTGAGTAAGGATATGTTAACATAGTGCATCATAGTGAAGCATATGGGTATGTTGATTGGGGATTTCGCCAAATTCCATACCACCGCAACCTTTGGGGGTCCCTTGGGTCTCTCTTAGGGCCAAAAATAAAAGTAATTATTACTCATTAGCAGGTAATACAATTAAGAAACTTATTCAGGATTATGGCCCAACTTAAGAATATGTTCAAAAGGAATTTAAATAAATTTGTGAATGAGGGATGAATAATTAATTATTATGGTCACATAGAAATGCTGACATTATTGAAAACCAAAGGACTGGGTCTGGCTTTTCTCCTTTTCTCTTCCTGAGAAAGGGGGAACTGAACTCAGTTCGCCGATAGATCAGAGCCCGTACCGCATTTGAGGAATGCTCATTCGTCTTAGTTCTCCTGTAGGGTTACTCCCTGCATTGAGACCCCATCCAGCAGACTTGGTCTAGGTGTGACCAAAAGGAGTAAAAATGTGGATAGCAGTGACAACTCTGGATCCATCTCTCTTTATATGCCTTTCTGTGATCTTCCCATCTCCTCTTTATTTTATTTTTTTTTTTGTAAATGAATGCACATATCACTACTCTCAGCATGATATGTTGATGATTTGGCTGTGTTCCCCCCACCCTCCATTTACACAACTAAGTTATATTTTGTAAAAAGTTGTGCTTCAGTAGCACATCATATCATAATAGAGGATTAATATATCTATATCCTCAAGTCAGTATTTAGAAATTTTTGTATGCAGAGCTTTTTTTTTTTTTTTTCCTCAATAAGCAAACAAACCAAGTCCCTAAAATAGTGGTTAGCAATGTTCTGCTGTTTTCTATGCCATGGTGACCAATTTAAAAATGTATTTTCATAAATACTAAGGCTTTATTTTATTTTTAAGTAAAACAGAACCAGAAAGTGGACACTGATTTATTTTTTTTCTTTTGTAAACATATACTTGTTCCTTCCCTACACAACTTTCTGGTCGGAGTCCCCCTCCCACCCCAGCAGTGGGTTTAATCTCTTTAAGAATGTAATCGGATTTTGTGAAGATAGACTTTTTGTAAAAGTAGGCTGTAAAGATCTGAGTCCTGGGCATTATTGTAAACAATACTTAAAAAGGATCCTCGTGGTCTGCAATTAACTGTGTATACCAATAGGTTTTCTCAGAAAAATCTCAGAGAAAACATAAGGTTTTCACAGCTGAAAATTAAGCTTTTTTTTTTTTTTTCCCCCCAATGGAGGAATCATAGCTAGTAGATATTCCTGTACATGGAAGCACAATTTTGGAAATATGAGTAGAGAAACAAAAAGAAAGATGAAATTCTAAATTCTATTTTCTACACACTGAGATATGATGAACAGTAAATTAATTGCAAAATCTTAGATGAAAGACCACATAATTAAGATTTTTTTTAAGTTATTGACTTATGATTTAGCCAGAAACAAATCTATATAAGTAAATTTTTCTTGGAATATCTGAAATAAAATTTTTACACAACTATCCTATAGGTAACCATTAGTAATTCACTAATTATTAAATAATGAGTTGCCTAATAGTTTGTCATTTGTTCACATTAGAGCCTCTAACTGATTAATGGCATTGTGCTTATTTTTCAACCATGGTATCCTGATCATTCTGAATATTATTAGGTTCTCTCATTTACCCTCAATTATTTCATATTCAGATTGGAACCAAATCCACTTCTTTCTATAGTATTTGCCATAGGAATAATTTCCTTTCTTAAACTTTGGGCTTAAGTGAGCAGTAAATAATAAAGACACATTTGAGCGAAGCTTGGTCCTGTTAACACCAAGTTGCATGTTTTCCTTAAACTTGAATTCAAGAGAGCTACAAAAGATTGGTAGCCAAAAAAGGGTTTGTTTCTGTAATTTTTACCTTTGCCTGACTCAAAGTAATGAACAGCCGTTCTAACTCTTGCCAAGGCTGACTGTTTTCTTTCTTTTCCCCATTCTACTCCTTTTCATCATTATTATCATCATCTTAGGACATTTATTGACTTTTTACTTTATTCCAGGCGGTATTCTAAGTATTTTTCATGTATTATCTCATTTAATCCTCACAATAACTCTGGGGGTTAAGTGTAGGTACATTTCGTAATTTGTAGATGAGAAAATTAGGACAGTGAGTGATTAAATAATCTTCCTAAGTGGTGGGAAAATACCACATTCTAAGTGATAAAACAAAGATTCAAATCTAGGCATTTTGACCTCAAAACCTGCATTTTTAATTATTATGTCCTTTGTCTCCCATATATTTGCTACATATCTACCTACGTATAATACATTTATTTTCTAAGGTGGCTTTTAGGTCAAAATATTTGTAGTATACATTATATGTATATATATGTGTATATGTATAAATAAATATATGTATATGTATATACTCTTTGGCAGTCCTTGGAAACATGTTGATTATGATGATCTTTTTGATGTCAAGGGTCATAGGCCCACCAGTGAGAAATTGCTCCAAAGAGTTGACAGTGATCTTTAGAGAATCATTGTAGACATTAGTCAATCTCCAAGTATTGGGTGGGCCAAAAGGTTCATTCGGTTTTTTTTCTGTAAGATGGCTCTAGTAGCACTTAGTTGTCTTTAACTTCACTCAGAACATTTTTGTTAGATTGTATGTGACAGCTGTCAGTCACATCAGCATATATTTTAAAAAAAGACATCAAAATTGGTGAATTTTTGTATAGCTATTTTTAATATTGAAGATGGAAGAAAAAAGCAATATTTTCGGCATATTACGCTTTATTATTTCAAGAAAGGTAAAAACGCAACTGAAATGCACAAAAAGATTTGTGCAGTGTATGGAGAAGGTGCTACGACTGATCAAACGTGTCAAAAGTGGTTTGCGAAGTTTCGTGCTGGAGATTTCTCGCTGGACAATGCTCCACAGTCGGGTAGACCAGTTGAAGTTGATAGCGATTAAATCGAAATAATAATTGAGAACAATCAACGTTATACCATGCAGGAGATAGCCGACATACTCAAAATATCCAAATCAAGCGTTGAAAATCATTTGCACCAGCTTGGTTATGTTCATCACTTTGATGTTTGGCTTCCACATAAGTTAAGTGAAAAAAACCTTCTTGACCATATTTCCTTATGCGATTCTCTACTGAAACATAATGAAAACATTCTGTTTTTAAAACAAATTGTGACGGGCTATGAAAAGTGGATACTGTACATCAATGTGGAACCGATGAGATTGTGGGGCAAGCAAAATGAACCACCACCAACCACACCAGAGGCCGGTCTTCATCCAAAGAAGGTGATGTTGTATATATGGTGGGATTGGAAGGGAGTCCTCTATTATGAGCTCCTTCTGGAAAACCAAACGATTAATTCCAACAAGTACTGCTCTCAGTTAGACCAACTGAAAGTGGCACTCGACAAAAAGCATCCGTAATTAGTCAACAGAAAACGCATAGTCTTCCATCAGGATAGCGCAAGACCACATGTTTCTTTGATGAGCAGGCAAAACCTGTTACAGCTGGGCTGGGAAGTTCTGATTCATCCGCCGTATTCACCAGACATTGCACGTTTGGATTTCCATTTATTTTGGTCTTAACAAAATTCTCTTAATGGAAAAAAATTCAATTCCCTGGAAGGCTGTAAAAGGCACCTGGAACAGTTCTTTGCTCAAAAAAATAAGTTTTGGGAAAATGGAATTATGAAGTTGCCTGGAAAATGGCAGAAGGTAGTGGAACAAAAAGGTGAATACATTGTTCAATAAAGTTCTTGGTGAAAATGAAAAATGTGTCTTTTATTTTTACTTAAAAAACCAAAGGAACTTTTTAGCCCACCCAACAAATATTAAGATGTGATTAAAAAATCAAAAACAAAACCCCTTAACTCTTAGTATTCTCTCACTCTGGATAATGATTGTGGTTGAAAATTAATTTAACTTGATAGTAAGAAGAGCTAAAACTTCTGCAAAAGCATTTCATGTCTCGTGGATGAATTATTTGTTGTCAGAAACAACCTTTTATTCATAATGTAATTTTCTTTCCAACTCTGAGGATATGTTGATATAGATTATTTTAATTCAATGACAAGTTTGAAATAGGACACTAACCTTAGTTATTGCACAGAAATAAAATTACAACCACCACCTTTCATTTGGAGTTTTATAGATAAACTTTCCACCACCTACCCTTCTCCCACTTACATACAGTTTAAATGATCGGTACACATTTAAAAAATTAATTTTAGAAACAATTGCAGAGAAGTAATTTCGCTGTATTTTTAATGTATTTTTTTCAAAAGCTCAAAGAACATTTAAATCCATATTTATAACCAGGCCTGAGAAATATTGATGGTATCTAATACTGTATAGCCAGTCTAACTATAATAAACCTTTGGGTCACAATAAACAGTCAGAGTCTAGGAGCTGTATGCATCAGTGCAGAATTACAAAGACAAGCTATGAAATGTACCCCAAAGTGTGACAGATTAAAATAGCCTCTGCTAGAAGAGTGGGACAGGTAAAGATTGCCCACTCAGAAGTACAACCAATATCCTCCTAAAGAATCAGGAGTGAGAAAAGATGTGCCATTAATGTACACTTCATCACTATTCTCTCCTGTCTCTCTGCAATTAGAATCCTGCTTCTCTGCCTTTATGAAAGCCAAGTTCAAGCTTCTTCAGGAAACTCCCCAGAATACCTGATTCCCTGTTTCAGGTCAACTTATACTAGACTATTCTTTGCAGTTCATCTTAGATAAAAATTGTATATATCAAAATAATATCTTTAGAAGTTGTAACCCCTTAGGTAGTGAGGCTTGGGCTATAGCCCTGTTAGCCACCTTATCTGAGAAGTTTTCTGCTGTTATTGATATTTAATCATGAAAATGTTCCAGACCTGCTCTGAAAGAGGGGTCACTCTAGCTTAGGTTCTCTTTTAACTTAATCACCATTGCTTGCTCTCGGTTCTTAGCTACGTATATTACCCCTAGTTGTCAGAGTCCCAGAACTACACGCAGTACTCTAGAAAGTAAATCCCATTAGTACTCAATATAACAGGAGGATCAAGAGGGAGGGATTGTCTCAGATTTCCTACTTGTTGTGCTACTATTTATGCATTGCGATATCATGCCTGCTTGAACTAGTGATTGAGGGGAAAATAATTCTAATAGGAGTTGGCAGTTAGCCCAGAAGTCCCACTCCATGCTTTAAACAAATGTTAACACACGAATCCTCTCCATGTTATGGAAGCTAGTAGAAATTGAAATTAGAATTTATTTTTCAAAATTATAATGGTATATTCTTTGTTTTCTTTTTAAAATGTAAAGACAGCAGTTTGCTCAGTTAGGCCAAATCTTGGCTCTCTACCGAAGGCAATTGGAGATTATAGGAAATGTATAGGACATCAGTCACCCTTCCCACAAATTTTTTTTGTCATCAAACTGATCCTGCCTGGCTCACCATTAAAACTACACGTTATTTTATATGTTTTGGAAAATATAAACATAAGAATTAGAAAAAAGTATGTTTTGATCATGATGAAATAGAACATACCAACATTCTCAGAGGTTTGTTTCTTTTTCCCTTCTCCTCATCTTTGGGAAAATTATGTTGTTGTTTTTTTTTGTCATTGTTCTTTATTACACCTGCTTTTACCTTACCATATGGAATAAGTACATATAAATATAAATATTTTGTTCTGTGTCTATACTGCACTAGCACACAATTTGCTACATTAAGTTAAAACATCAATTTATGAAAGAAGCGTTAAAAAAAAAGAAGAAAAAGAAAAAACAGCTTAATTGACTATTGATTAATCAATAGACAATAATAGGCAAACCAAAGTAGACATCGCTTTAATGTTTTCCCTCACAGGTAACATTTGTAAAATTTACAGTAGAAGAGAATACCAGCAGTTCTAGATGGAAATTACTTGTCAAAAGTTTCCCTGCCAAATTTTCCCCGTTCCCATGATTTTGTAAAATGTTCTCTGTTGTACAAGTTTCTGCTGACAGAACCCTGAGACCACGGAAGTCTTAAGGATATTAATTGCATTCCATGGAGTAGATGGAAACTTTGTAGGTATGTTACAGAGCAAAAGCTCACTGCCCGATGAGCATAGAAGCCAATACCATGGCACTGATTTCTGAGAAAAGAAAAGGTTTTGTTGTGAGGTCCACCAGCAAGGAGACCAGAGACAGGGCTCAAATTTGACTCCTCCTTCCAGGGTTTGGGGTGAAATTTAAGAGGTTCGGGGAATTTCAGACTTGGATGATGGGCTAGTCTCAAATCAGTCCATATATGGTAATTAAGCTCCTCGGGCTGCTGGAAGCCAGATTTTCCCTGTTAAAGGACCTCTCGCTTTGTAAAGGGCTCTGATGGCAACATTTCTATTGCTCGGGATACACAGACTGAAGAATCTTGGTTCGGGGTCATCCTGGGGACTTGAGTTCCCATCTTGCACATGTGCAGTGCCATCTCTGTGAAATAACTCAGAATTTGATTAATCAAAAAAATCTGTTTTAAGGAAGCAAAACTAGTTTCAGCTGGTCAACATTTTACATGCTATTTCAGGTGTTACATCATCTCCTTCCCCAAATTGTTTTCATTTTTTCTTACCTGTCTCCTAAATATATTCCTCTCAATCAGACTTGCATAAAATCATCCTATATTTCTTTCTCACTTATTCCATCGCCTTATGGGAACATTACCAGGCTAAATTTTCTATCAGAGTACCAGTACTTGCACTCTTTCTTTTCTATTTTCACTGCCACACACTTCCTTCCCTCAGATCTGGGTTATTGTACAGCTGATCTCCTTGCTTCCAGTTTTTTGTTTTTGTTTGTTTTTTGGGTTCCTTCTTTCCAATCTTGCATATCTCCTGTATAAGCTAAACTATTACTTTCATAATATTAAAGGCTTTGCTCAAATATCTCAAAACCTCCAATGTATTTATAGATTAATTCCAAAATTTTTAATATTGTGTTCAATTCTAATTGGTATCTCGGAAGTAAAATTTGCTTTAGGAAGTTTGAATGTGTTAACTCCCTATATGGGATATTTTCTGTTTTCATCCCCATTCATATATCACAACTTAAGACATACTTTCTGTGAGTCCTGACCATTTCCTCTAAATGACATTCTTCCATTATCAAGCTTCTCCTGTATTTGATATTGTTACTATTCCTTTGGTATTTAATGATACTGCCTTTTAAAAAGCCATTCATATCTACAATTTTGCCTCCTTAACAATGTACATAGACTCTTTGACATCAAAGGGCATGCCCGAAGAACGCTTAACGTGTGCTGGACACATACTAGTTGTTCAATAAATACTTTCTAAATGAATGGACAAATGTATAATTAGTATTATAATAAATGGGACATTTTAATGTAATTAAATTAGATATGCATTTTAAAAAACAATAAAGCAGTCCTGGAACATCCTCTCCATATTATAATTAAAGTTGAATTTACTGGTCTACTTCTTCTAGTACTATATTTAAGACATGAGAACATTTTAAATTCCTACTCAACTAAGCTTTAAATGTACTTTACATGTTAAAGATATAAATCACATTGGAATAAAATAACTATCTTTCTTAATATTATATGAAGTCCATGTTACTTATAATGTTTCATAACTCTTGGGTAACAGTTTTTCTGGTAGAAGGAAATGCCCTCATTTTTAAAACTACCTTTTAAAATAATTTTGATAAAACCTTACCAAAGGTGCTGATTTGGATCTTTTTAATTGCAGTGATATCTTTTAAGAGTAGATTAGAATGCTTTGCCAATCTCATTGTACTCTGCTAACATCACCAAAAATCAAGAGAGGTTATGTATTTGTGTTTATTTTGACTTTTTGAAATTTTATTTCCAATCTTTGGAATATCTTCCAAACTTAGGTTCCACTATAAAATAGGAAGGTAAAGCATACTTATTTTAATGTTTTAATGCATTAATCAGGATGCTATTATTAATTTTTAAATATAATTCAGTGGTTCAATAACCAGTATATCCTGTATACAAGGGCTCACTAAACAGGGTTTGCCGGGAATGAATCAAAATCTTCCAGATGTCAGTAAACTCTGATGTGTATATACAACTGTAGGAGAATAGAGTGACTTTTAAAACTTCTTTTCCTAGTAATAAAAATAATCACATTTGTTATTGACATTTGGGGAAATAAATGGTGATTTAATGTAAAATTGATATAGAATATTTTTATCTTTCAATGTTAGTTTTTGCTTAAGAAATCATTTCCCAAATTGTATCTGATAAACCCTTAGTATGGTCATTACTAACCAATAACCACTCACAGATATATTTTGTGTCTTTAGAAAGTATCATTTAAATAACACAAGTTGCATTAATACAGAAATAGTAATCAAAATCATTCTGCATTCTGCATCACAAGTTGGCTGTATGGAATGCGTTTTGGGTTATTGTTTAATTATGCAGAAATTTCCATTTGTTTTATAATGGGTATTGGTTGCAATATTACCTAAGTTAAGATACTGTATTCTCTGAATTTAAATAAATATCTCGTTTTTATGAAGAGAAATGGGTAATTTTTACTTGGAAAAATTGAATTTATGCACAATTGAAAATTATGTAATATTATTAATGTGATTAGTGCTAAACTTTAAAAATACTGTAAAATATATTTTGCCCCAAATTCTCAATTTAAAAACTTTAAAATGAAAGCATTATTTTTACTAAAAATACTTTACAACCCAGTTTCAGTTGATCTCTTTAAAAAATCAACATCAGATTTTTAAAAATATGTTTTAAATTTGTGTTATTTATTAAAAAAAAAAACTGAAGCCTTACATATGGTTTTAAATAACCCATATCAATCCAACTCTCAACTTGAATAATTGCAAACACAGAACTTAATACTGTTTTATAGAGTTCTGTGGTAGAATCTGAAATACTAAGAACATTCAGTACGAATAGAGTTCTAGAAATGTCATGTTTTATACAGTTTTATCAGTCTTAAATTTCTCTTAAGATAAAGGCACTTGTCTTATTAAAACAAATTTTCAAGAATAGTTTTTAAAGTTAAGGGGTGGAAACATAAATATATTTACAAATATTTAAGCAAACAAGTATTCTGAATACTTAGTGCATTCCAGGGTAAATGTTTAAGTCTGTGCACTTTAACACCACTGAGAATTAAGTTCATATTTGCAGTTTACAGAAATATGCAATGATGTATAGCAATATCAATAAATTGCCCATGACCACACAGCAAATAGGTGGTGGGGCTGTAATACGAACCCTAATAGTAGAACTTCAGAGCCTCTAATCTTACCCATTACACTCAACTCCCCCAAACTCAGTTTACCTTATCTGCAAAAAGGTCTCAATACTACTGCAACAGCAATTTCTGCTGCTGATGATCATGAGATTACAATGCAGAGCCAATAATTAAAACATATTTTGAACAATGTCAATGTAAATTAACACTTTGAGAAAGTGTCAGCAGAGGGAGGTAAGGGAGTTTGCCCTAATGGAGACAAGCTACTTATCTTTCTGTTGGTCTGCTCTAACCAGTAAAAAGTAAGACATATAAAGTAGAAAGGCTCTCCATGTGTGCACAAATGTACCTCTTTAAAACTCAGATATTTGGAGATTACCTGACTCCTAGAGGCCACAGGTTTGGAACTAGGTATACACCTCATACAGATTTTAACTTTTAACCTTACTCAGAGCACTAATCTTCAGGCTGTTTTGCTCTCTTGATAAGCCACATTTGTCAGTGAGAAAATGGTCATGGGTATATTAAAAGTTTAAAAAAAAGAAGTAATTAAATAAAAACCTTCACCCTGACTTATTAACTTAATTATAAATTTAGAAACTCTGATTTAAGCTCTATCTGTGGTCTAACTTTGAATGAGATTAAGAGGATGCATTTCATAACCCAAGGATTCCTTAAATTACTTGCATTTAAATTCTATGTGTTCATTAAACCTCTTTAAGAACCACTTTATAACTTCTGAAATTATGTTACTAAATAGCTTCTAGAAGGCCCAATATATATCCTGTTAATGATCTCACAAACCTGGAGGCTTAAGAAAACAATACTGTGAAATATGAACACTTCTGAAGGACTGATAGAAAAAAATAAAGAATGAAAGCCACTGTGTGCTAAGATTTTATTAGGTTACTCCACCTGCAAAAACAGATGCTATATCTGTTTCAAATCATTTTGTCAGTGATATTTTAGGCACTAAGTGATAATCTTGATTTTAGAAGTTGAAAACTTTTAAAGTTTTAAAGGTATCTCTGCTATGCACAGCGATTATAACGCCACATTTTAAGTGTATCTTCTCCTTTCAACTAAAATTAAATTTTTGATGGAAAAAGCAATCACTATCTTATTTTTTTTTTCCAAAGTAATTGAGGAATGATCACATTCATACCAATTTATAGAAGTTGTTTTCCAGAAAACAGACTATATTCTGGCATTTATTTGAAATCAATTCAAAGTAAAACAAACTAAGTATTTGATTACAGCTTAGAAATAGTCTCACATCTAACTACATGAGTATGTGAGTTAGCCAGGGGTAGTGCAAAATTTGTCTTATGTATTTATTATTTGACTCTTAATTCTGTGGTTTCACTGTCCCTACTCCTTTTCTTATCCAGTCTTCCCACTTCTCTACTTCTCTGGCTTTCTACTCTTCCTCCCTTCGTAGAGTCAGAAGACACTAGATTGGATCAGGAGTGAAAGTGGTGGGAAGCAGAAGGGTATATATATATATTGTTGTTCTTTCCACCTACTTCAAGCCCAGAAGCAGACATGGATAATAAAGCTTCATTTCTAACTGGGAATTCATCATATTGGGGTTAAAGAAGAAAAATGGATTTACCAAAGGAAACTGAGAAGTTGTATGCAAACAGAATATGACCTTTAAAAATGGATTTGTGCCTCCCCCACTCTGTGGATGCTTTCTGTGCCGTGGAGAGACTTCAGGACAGTTTGACCTTCTTTTTCTTTTCTTTTCTTTCTTTTTGTCGGGCAGTGAAGGTTGTAGAAGTTGACTTTTCTGACAGGATGGTGCCAAGTGAAGAAATTATTCAGTAGAATCAAAGATTATTATTTTTCTTTGATTCATAGAAACTTATTCTATAATTCTACTGGTGTCGCCAGTTCTTCTTTCTATGGTGGCAGAATGGGGCTTTTTAAATTAACATAATTCTAAAATACCAGAGCATTATTTTTAATAATTTTATACCAGAGAATTGGGGGCAAATTTTTATTAAAATTTTAAAGTGTCAGTAAGTCAAGTTTAAGTGGCATTTTGTCCAAAGGAATATAAGGCAGCATTCCACACACACACACACACACACACAAATCAAAGAATTGTATATTTAGAGTGTTCCTAACATAATTTGAAAAGAAATTGCCTTGAAATTACCTCTGAGTTGCAATCCAGTACCACCATAATTTTAGATGCTTCATGTTCACACTATGATACTATTGAAGCAATATTTCTTTTTTTTTTTCTAATCCTTTGCTGACATCTAAGAAAACTGTACAATACACATTGAAAACTAAAGTACTTTGGATCAGATTTTCACAGACCACTAATAATTACTAAAAAGAAAACGCTAATAAAAATCCACTTTTCACAAACAATCAGAATTTGCAAAACACAATGGAAGATATCTGTGCTCCTTAGAATTATTTGTATGAAATTAATAATATTGCAAATTCTGGAATATTTTTAAAAATTGGAACTGATCTAATATTCACTGTAAACAAAGACTCATGCCACTGAAATTTATGTGCATCAACCTAGTGGTAAAAATTTCCATACCGCTCTAAAACATTAATGTCTGAAATGATGTTTAGCTTGTCTTTCACCTGCACCATAAAACAAAGGCCCTGTCAATTTGATTTTGTCTTTAGTTTTCATTGTTTATATTTTTGAAACATACGCTCTCTCATTCTAGTAATGACAGGTGGCACGGTATTGTGACAGCGCACTATGTTCCCTGTTCTCCTGGAGTTCTTTGTTAAAGTAGCATTACAGGCACCATCGGCCACAGCTATCTCATCACGTCTACTACAGAGAAGTCTTGAAAGTTTTCATTTCTTGCTTTACCCCTTACCATGGACACGGACTGTAAAACCTAACAAGCCTGGAGCTTTTATGAATACTTGATCAAAGTTGAAACTTGATGTGCACGAGGATGTATTGGTGGTCTCCAGGTCAGTATGTGGGTCCACTGACATATCCCCTGCAGCCCTTAAATCATAGGCTGTTCCAAGATAACGCTTTATCGCAAGGTCCTATGGAAAAAACCAAATATAGTATTTTTGTTAAAATATTGTTTCCACTAATATTTAATATTTTCAGCAGAATTTCAAGAATTATGGCCACTGCTATAGTTGTATTTTTCTCAGCCAACCAAAAAATTTTTTTTCCTAGCACAAACTTGCAGCAACTTTGATACTTTTTTATTTTTCTATGTAGTGATTGTTTTTACTTAACTGAGTTATCTGGGGCTTAGGGAGAGGTGCTGTATTTATTAGATAATACACTTTTTGTTTTTTAGTTGAAGTAGAATTGTAGCCAAAACATTTTCTTCAGCTAATTAAACACCACAGAGCAGGTTTAGGAACTCTCTGTATGACCAAATCTTATGTGCTATTCTGGCAGGACACTTCCTTTAGCTTAAAAGTGTGCTAATAGGATTGAATACCAAAAATAGTGACATCATTTCCAAAATAAATAAGCATTTATTGATTTTTTTAAAAATATCTCCTTATAATCATCTCCCTATAGCGTGACTGTCCCCTTATCAATAGTTATTTTAAAAATTAAAATAATTATATTCTTATAGTCACAAAAGGAAAAATATTAACTTTTGTTTATCATAAAGAAATAAGTGTGACAGCATCTGCTACTAACATAATACTAAGC
Source organism: Balaenoptera ricei (assembly GCF_028023285.1). NCBI lineage: Eukaryota > Metazoa > Chordata > Mammalia > Artiodactyla > Balaenopteridae > Balaenoptera > Balaenoptera ricei. The sequence goes on along the minus strand of NC_082647.1, from coordinate 35,880,689 downwards.
TTTATTCTGCTATGGGGGAGAATATCAATTGCACATACCTCAATTGATGTTTCCTATTTGTTAAGAAATTACACACAGAAAATTAAAAATTAAGTTAGACTTTTAAGGATGAAATTTTCAAAGTAGAAATGTAGTGTGCCAGCCCAATGCATTATATGTACATTGAGTGCACTGTCATTTCCATCTCATTAACAGAAGGCAACATATTTACATGTAAGAATAGCAAAAAGGCAGAGAGGAGGAGAAAATAGTTAATGTTTCAGAAGCTTCACTCTTACAAACTGATCTTAAAAATACAATGGTCAGAAATTACTAGTTAATTTAGAGGTATAGAATTTAAGTGTCGGTACGTAAGAATGTACACAATTTATCATACATTGGACTAGTTCCTACCTACAACTTCATCAAGCGCATAGAATGCTCATTTGAGGACCTGAAGTTAGGAAAGCTAGAAGAAATATGTAATTAAATGGTCTTATATACGCCCCCTGCTTCTTGCAGTGTTATCTATATGTTTAATTGCTATTTAATTGTTCACATAGTACATACTGTTAATCAATCTACATTTTAAATTTCCTGAAGAATTCAAGCTATGTTTCAAATTGTTTTAATGTCCAATAATATCCAGTTCAGCTCAGTGGCCTCATTAAGCATTTGTTCATTTTATTTACTAACTACACTCAAGTTTCCACATATCCGTGAATGTACTGTGGGTGATACAAAGTTGTGTAAAATAATGTAATAATATTGACTTCAAGAAGTTTATAATCTAGTAGAATCTGATAGCTCAAAAAAAGTTACTGGCTTACCCAGACTATGAGTTCAAAGGTGACAATTAAAGTTCAGAATGTACAAAAGAAATGTCTGTTGACAATGATATAAACTAGAGTAGTTACATCCTCCTAGTAGCAGAATATTGCTAATAGCATAGTAGCAGAGTTTAAGTGTTGCTAAATTACTTGTGTGCTCAATAAGAACTTTCATTTCTCCTGTTGTGTTTGCCTGTTTTCTAGGACTAGAGAAAGTTCTTTTTAAAAATGTTTAAGGATGATTACTGATATTTAAGAAAATATACAGTAGTGGCTTTTAAAAGTTGCAGTTGGATGGTTAGGTAGTAGTGACAAAGGGGAATGAATATATCTTACTGAAGACCATGTGCCTTAAATTGCGTTATTCTCTGAAAATAATAGAACAATTATATGGTGTTCAAATGACATCTGTCATCTCAGTATCTTCAGAGAGATTCTTTTAGATAAGATGTGGACAATATTATTATTTACACTTATAGATGATAAAATTGAGATTTAAAAAGTTCAGCATTGTACCTTATTAAAGGCCCACAGAGATTGGATGACTACAGATTGACTTGACCTTGGTCTGTGTGTCTCCAGGCCCGGTGGTTTATTCCCTAGAACATCTGCTTTTATCAATGTAAGACCTGTTGAAATGTTTTTGCTTTATAGAATTATTAACTATAAATATTAATTAGTGCCTCAGAATTCATTATTAAATTATTACAGAGATTTTCTTTTTTGAATTTGGCTTCACTTATTAGCTTTGCTTTTAATAATGGGGGAAGAGTCTGCAAATCTAACGTATGTTTATAAACTTTAAAATAGCCATCAGGAAGTGCACAGGTATTTACTGTGTTTGGTTTCCATCCTTAGATGAACTACACAGTGGTTTGGACTTAGTCCACTTTAAAACATTTGCACCCCTGTTCAGATCATTTTAATATTTATTGACTACCAATTCCAGACACTGGAGTTACAAAGGAATATGCATTCCTTGCTCATACTGTTATATGAATATAAACATATAAAAAGTTAAATATGTATGGAAGAATAATTACAGTATAGTGTGGTTAAGTGCAATACAAGCAGTGGAAAATGCTGAATTCTAAAGGACCATACAAGGTCAGATTAAGGAGCATAAGTGGAAACAACACTCAGTAACTGGGAGCAGAACATTAACCGTCTTTTTATAGGGGATGGCGTGCTATTCATTATCATAAGCCAGAAATGATCTTGATAGATCTGCTATCTACTATCAGAAAAGAAGTATGCTTATGCCAAAGGAAACATTTTAGTAAATACTCTACTTTTTTAACTAGTTAGAAATTATTGCTGTTCAGCATGATCTCACTTAATTTTATAGGTGCAAATAAATTTTCTTGGAGCACAGGTCAGGATAATCTCTTGTTAGATGGGTAGCTTTGTTTCATTTCACTGTCCTTGTTAGGCATCTCGCTTTCAGGAAGATGTTGTCTCTTGTACTCAGGATGTTTGTTAAAGTCTGTGGATCCACAGTTAACTGATGACCTAGAGGGACAATTCTCAAAGTGTGAGTGCTAGACCAGCTACAATAGCATCACCTGGGAACTTGTAAGAAATGCACATTCTTGCCCCCTCCCCCTCAGACCTACTGAAACAGAAACTCTGGAATTAGAGCTCAGCAGTTACCCTGCAGTAAATCCAGTCTGATGCATGCTGAAGTTTGAGAACCACTGGCCTAGAAGAAATGCACTACTAGTACTCTAAAGAGTCATAAGATCCAGCGCACTGTGGTTCAGTATCTATCAAAGCTTGTCTGAATGTAATTGTGGAAGATTACATGCAAGATACACATTCCATCCATTCCTTTAAATCCTCTAAAATTTCTCCCTGACTAAGCACACCTGTGGATAGCCTTATAGCTTTACCATCATCATATTGGTTCCATATAAAATGGCTTAATACTAGTAACCTATATTTAGGAACGTTATAATTTTTAAACCTATTTATTTTGCTACTTTATTAATCTAAGAATGTTGTAGCTTCTCCAGTGTTTGCTACCTAAGATCCCATGGGGGAAAATATAACTCAAATTTCACTGTTAGGAATAGTTCTGTTTTGAGCAACTTATTTCCTTTCATCTTACACAACGAACCTTGTAATCTGATTATGATTCTCTCTGAATATGAGCTTTAGAAATCTTACCATTGAATCCGTGGTTAACCCAGCAAATATAGCACACTTAGTGATGTGCCTGTTTAGTCTTATATTTCAAATTATTTTCTCTTGGCTTTTTCTTTTTTTTTTTTTGCACTTTTGCCTTCTTATTCTGTGCAATGCAATAACCATGTTGAGTCCCTTTTTAAAAACAAGTTGAAATATTGGTTAAATAATCAACAAATAACATTAAAAATTATGTGCTTATAGACCATACTGAATTATACAAGATTTTGCCAAGAAATAGAAGTGTTTGAAGAAGACCAGTATAGTTTTTGTTTTTGTTTTTTAATAAATTTATTTATTTATTTATTTATTTATTTTTGGCTGCATTGGGTCTTCGTTGCGGTGCGCGGTCTTTTCATTGCGGTGGCTTCTCTGTTGCGGACCACGGGCTCTAGGCATGCAGGCTTCAGTAGTTGTGGCTCGCAGGCTGTAGAGCGCAGGCTCAGTAGTTGTGGCTCACGGGCTTAGTTGCTCCACAGCATGTGGGATCTTCCTGGACCAGGGCTTGAACCCGTGTCCCCTGCCTAGGCAGGTGGATTCTCAACCACTGCGCCACCAGGGAAGCCCCACCAGTACAGTTTTTAATGAATAAATTGGTATCAAGAATGTAGAGTCCTTACAGATACTCTAGTCCGAAGAAGAAACTGAAGCTTAGAGTGGTTCAGGAATTTGCTGATGGTCAGTGAGGCTAGTTAATGGTAGAACCAAGGCGAGAATTCAGCTCACTTAACCTAGATGTCTAGGTGCTCTTTCTATTGTGTTAATGAGGCCTGAAGTCTTTACCACTGTTTAAAGTTATATATTTACTCCAAAAATATTATATGTATATAATATGTATCATATCAATTTAGTTTATGCGTTCTTCGTTTATATTAGAAACTTAGAGGTACAGAGATTTGAGAGATTAGAAATTGAAGCCTTAAACACTACTTGCCCAAAGTAATACAGTTATTTAGTAGTAGAACCGGGACTGGAACACAAAGCTTCTTAAACCTTGTGGTAGAATTTTTGCTACCATAGAGAAGGACAGGCAAACAAAAAGCACCTATATGTGATAATGCAATTATTGCAGAGATTCTATAAGCACAAATAAAGATGAGGTATTGGTAAAAGTCAAAAGTTTAATTGTGCCTATCTTTTCTTGAAGGGTGGCCTCTTCTTTTACCACATTTATCAATCTTTAAAAATTGAATCTTTACCCATTCAATTCCATAAATGCATATCGCACCTCACTACAGAGGTAACTGAGTGAGCTGTACAGTGATAAATTTTTCTTGTTAGGAGAAATTACATTCACTAACTTGAGCTACTTCAGCATGAAATTGAAAAAGAATCATTTTGTCTTAATTTACATTCTTGATTCAATGAGAAAAATGTGAATTAACCCAACAGAACTACAGACGCGTTGCCTCAGATACTAAAGGTAAACTAAATTGGTATTGTTGGAAGTTCATTAAATTATACACCCTCCCCCCAATTTATTAGAGTAGATT
>NC_082647.1:35766200-35871200 GCF_028023285.1 Balaenoptera ricei | reverse complement strand
TTAGTATAATTCTTGCATCTCCACAATTTTATTTTTTCATAAAATTGCGGTCTTAAATTATCAATAATCATGGTAGTATCATACTAATTAAATAGGTGCACTATCATCTAAACCAAGGCAAGAACATGGCAGAGAAATAGGGAAGAAATCATGTATTAGTAATACAAAAATGTTAATAATGAAAAACTTAATCATAAGTTACCAAGTTTTCTTCATCACTCCTATGTCACCTCTTTGAATAATTGAGATTTATTTCCACTTGAAACATCGAAGGATATTAAGGATGTTTTCCCTTTTTTCTTTAGTTTTATGCTTACATAGAGACAGATTTCTTGAGGATGTTTAAATGTCAGTATTAAAGATAATATAAAATATTTCATGTTTACTGTAACCTCATTTAAGTATCTGTAACATTGTTTCAAATATTGTAAGAATTCAAAGCTCTTAGGGCTCCAGGACTGGCCAGATTGCATCAATGACTTGCTCAATGATTAGCACTCACTGGGCATTCCTCATTGAATGGATGGATCAATGAATGAATTAGAAACTTTGAGGAGATATGTAGTTCATAAGCTAAATTCACTGTGGGCTGGAATGTGTGTGCTTGTTTTATGAGAATGAAGCTTTGTAGGATATCTCAGTTTCTTGTATTAGGCCTTTAAACTGTAAAAAGAAGTGTTTCAATGATAAAAAAAAAAAGTATCTTATAATGCTATGCTTAACCATCTCTAATGACTACTCATCTCTGAAAATAAATACTGTTGGAGATGTTTAAAACCCAAAGCAACACCATCAATTGCCTTCTTGGAAAGTAATAGATTCTTATGAAGTCAGATTCTTACCACATCCGCAGAGGAACAAAAACCAAACTTTTGTATCCATAACTAAAGAGCCACGTATTTAATTAGGCAAAATGGAAAATCTATTAAAAGTCCAACCTTTTGGAAAAGATTTTTTTCTTTCCAGGAGTCTAAAAATCTATGAATTTCTTTTCAAAACTATCTTAGCAAGTAGAAGTGGGGCTATTGGGAGTAATATTTTAATGACAGTGATTCATTGTTTTCCAGGATGCAGTTTTACCATCGTGTACATAGAATGATAATACTTATGACCAAAAGTTGAAGTTGAACTGGATCTCAGAACTATAAATATATTCTTCATCTCAAGGATAATGCTCCACTGTTCAAGATCCTCTTATTAGTTAAGAATTGTGTTCAGACACAAGAGAGATATTAAAAGCTGAGACATAAACATATTAGGAATTTAATTTTTCACATCAAACCAAGAATCCTGGAAGTTATTGTTTGCTAGTGTTGACTCAATGGCTGAAAAGTGTCACTGCTGAAGTTTTGGTAATATTCTTGGCCTATCCCTTGTAGTCACAAGATACTGAGGACTGTATCCCCATACATGTGGGAAGAAGGGCGAAAAGGACAGCAAAGCCTTTTACTGAAGTCCACCGCAAACTTTTGCTAATGTCTCAGCCATAAGAACTATGTCCCATAGCTACCCCTAACTTTATAGGAGACAGAGAAATATAGTTTTCACCAGGACACATTTCCTTCTCTAGTAAAATCATGTTTATGTTAGTAAGGAAGAAGGAAGCAGTGTATATTGAGTACACAACTAAAAGGTTCTGCCACAAAAAATGGATATAAATTAATTCCTTTCACCTAAGTGCAAAAGATAATATTTAGTATTCATCCAACAAAACAGTCAGTACATGCTATATGCCAGAAATTGTTGTAAATAAATTCTTAGAAATTAAAAAATTAATAAATTGGAAATATTCCTTACCTTTGAGCATACACATATTTTTATCAAATAATTAATAAAAAAGAACATAGTTTATTAAATAATTGTTTTAAATGTGATAGATAATGGATGGGCTATGGAATAACAAGGCAGAACTTCCTTCTGCTTGGGAGGGTTAAGAAACTCCTTAAGAAAGTGAAATTCAAGCTTAGTTTTGAAAGATGTGTAGGGGTTTGACAAGTATGCAAAAGGAGGGAAGGGCAGGAAGGAAGAAAGCTTTTCCTGGCAGAAGGATCATTCAGTCCAAAAGTATAGAGCCATTCATTCCTTTAGCAAATGTTTGTTAGCACCTAACTGTGAAGTACAGTGAGCTAAAAGCTGGGGCTACATGAATGAATTAAACTGACATGATCCTGACTTACCTTCATGGAACTTATAGTCTAGTCATTTAAGAGTGCATGGTGTTCAGTGCTTTGGATGACCTGTCACACAGGATACTTAAGCGGGAAGAAAGCTCAACAGTCTCCTTAGGGATAACAATTAGGGAGAGATGAAGGAGCCCTAAGACCCAGTCCTCACTTTTAACCTGTTAATTCTGTTTTAGAAATGTGAGCCACTAAAGAGCTTTTTAGTAGAGAATGACATAGTTAAGTTTGAATTTCATAAGGCTGGAGAAACAGCATTAGGAAGGATTGACTGGAGTTAAGCCTTAAGAACAAAGCTTGGGTATTCAGATCATTATTGGTCATCAAGAGATAATACAGAGGCAGTATTTGTGGTGATGAAAGGGAAATGAATACAAAAAAATGTTTAAAAAGCAGCATTGGCAAGACTTGGGGATGGATTGGACTGGGTATAGAAGGGTGTAAGAAAAGGAATAAATCAAGCACGTCTCTAATATTCTTTGTTTGTGGAAGTTGGGGGACTGCCAATCATCTTAAATCATCAAAATTGTGTGAATAAGATTTGAGGTTAGGGATGAGTTCACTTTTGGATGTAGTTGGGTTTGCGATGCCTGTGGGACATCCAAGTGGGAATGTTTTTTCAACAATTAGAAATACAGATCTGAATCTGTAAATATTAGGGTGTTTTATATCAGAGATAGGGAATTGGGAGACTTTAATATTATATGATAGCTAAAGCCATGCTATTATTTGGAGTATACGTATTTACTAATTTGTTCATTCTTTGGATAAATATTTATTGAGCACCTACTATATGTAAGGTACTATTCTTATCACTGGAGTTGTACACACACACACACACACACACACACTAAAGTCTCTGCCTTTATGGACTTTACATTCTTTACTTTGGGAGATGGCCAATAAGCAAATAGATATTATAGTGTAATGATAAAAGCTATAATGAAAAATAAAGTTGGAGGCTAATGGGATAGAGTCACATAGGGGTGCTATTTTAGATAGGTCAGTCAAAAGACCTCTCTGATGAGGCTTTGAGATAGGACTGTAGCCTCTCTGAGGTTTAGCAAGGAGATCAGTGTGTCTGGAACAGAGTAAGCAAAGGAGATAAAAAACTTCTGCACAGCAAAGGAAACAATCAGTGAAATGAAAAGGCAATCTATGGATGGAATAGGAGAAAATCATTGCAAATCATATATCTGAAAGGGGGCTAATATCCAAGATGTATAAAAAACTCATATAACTCAAGAGCAAAAAAACAAATAATCCAATTTAAAAAGGGGAAGAATATCTGAATAGACATTTTTCCAAAGAACACATACAGCTGGCCAACAGATACATGAAAAGATGTTCAACATCACTAATCATCAGGGAAATGCAAGTCAAAACCACAGTGAGATATCATCTCACGACTCTTAGAATGGTGATTATTAAAAAGATAAAAAAAATTGTAAGTGTTGGCAAGGGTGTGGAGAAAAGGGAAACTTTGTGCACTGTCAGTGGGAATGTAAATTGGTGCAACCACTGTGGAAAACAGTACAGAGATTCCTCAAAAAATTAAAAATAGAACTGCCATATGATCCAGCAATTCCCCTTCTGGGTATCTACCTAAAGAAAACAAAAACACTAATTAAAAAGATATATGCACCGCCATGTTCATTGCAGCCTTATTTACAATAGCCAGGAATGGAAATGACTTGTGTCCATTGATAGATGAATGGATAAAGAAATTGTGGGATGGATGGATGGATAGATAGATAGATAGATGATAGATAGAGATAAAGATATTATTCAGTCATAAAAAGGAATGAAATCTTGCCAGTTGTGACAGTATGGATGGATCTATAGGGTATTATGCTAAGTGAAATAAGTCAGACAGAAAAAGACAAATAATGTATGATCTCTCTTACATGTGGAATTTAAAAAAAAAAAAAAATGCTCATTGATACAGAGAACAAATTGTTGGTTGCAGTGGTGTGGGGTGGCGGGGGGGGAGAAATGGGTGAACTGGGTTTTTTGTTGTTTTTAGGGGGGTTTTTTAGTTTAAATAAATTGAATAAAAATTTAAAACAGAAACAAAACAAACCAACCCCCCTAATTCTGATGATCCTTAAATGCTACTTAAAACCTGGCTTATCCAGGACAGTGACCATGCTTGCCCTCTACCTCAGCGAATCCATGTCCCTACTCCTTGCCACCAGAATCCATGTTACCTGCCTTCATGCCACCTAATTAAGGACATTTCCAGTTGTCCATTTTCAAACCACACTGTGGCCGAACTCCTTCCCAAGGTGCTGGGCTAGTCCTAGCAACACCACATCTCTCACACACACACACACACACACACACACACACACACACACACACACACACACACACAAGGAAGAACTGGGTCACTGCGTCAGAGTCAGACTCTGGGATGCCCAAAAATAAACTTGCTGAAGGAGGGACTTGGATTTTGGGCAGACCCTCAAGTTATCTGTGAAAAGCAGCCCTGGTCACAGGGGTCTGGGCCGCCCAGCCTTGTGGGGCGAGGGCGGGGGGGTGGGGGAGGAATGTCAGGACCCTGCGGGGGGAAAAAAAATGATGGGAGCTTGGACTAGGCTGGTTGCAGCGGAAGTGATCTGAAGTTTCACAAATGCTGGATGCGTTCCAAATATTTTCCTGATTAGATTTGGACTTGCTGTGAAGGGATGTGAAAGATAAAGAGGAATCAGGAATGACTGCAGCATTTAGGGTTTGTCCAAATTGATGAGTTGCGAAAGAGCAACAGTTTTTTTTTTTCTTTGTTTGGTTGCTTTATTTGGCTTTGATTTGTCTTTTTTGTTTGTTTTTTTCATTTGTTTTTTGGGGGGGGGCTTGTTACTGCATTGGAGGCAGTTCAGTTGATGAATTGATAAATTCCATATGTTTATTTGAGAGGCAAGTGGCACGATCAAGAAAAATGGATGTACACATTGAGTTCATGGGAGGCATGGGAGCTGGAGATATAAATCTACATTGTCAGCATGTAGATGGTATTAAAGATCATGAGTCTGAATAAGAGCACCTAATGAGTGAGAGAAGAGAGAGATGGGCATAGAAGGGAAGAGATGACATCCAGACATGTCTGGGCACTTAAAATACTTCAAGATTTAGAGGGGGTAGAAGACATGCAAAGAAGGCTGAGAAGTAGCAGCCAATGTGTAGAGTGATAAGAAAAAGGAAGGTGGATGAGAACTGGGAAACATGTTTGACACATGAGCAGAGGGAGAGAAGCTCACGGTTCTTTTTTGTCCACACCACCTTCATGGCTTACAAGAAGTGAGATTCATGTTGCTGTGTCCTATTTTAAACTTTCACGTTGAAAGTCTTCAGATGAGACCTGCTGAATGAGACGAACCAAAATTTTCAGCTCAGTGTAATTAAACTACATAGTTTGAAACACAGTTTGAGACATGGTTTTCATCTTCCATCGTTGATGTGTTATTCTGTTTTAGCTAAATTCCTGAAGGCCAGTGTCTGTTCCATCCAAGTAATCTCTGTATGGCTATGCCAATTATCTGGTGTTTAAGGCTTGGTAAAGAAAAGCAGAGGAAATGGGCTGGAAGTGTATGGCAAATGAAAATAGGATGATAAGAAGATAGGAATAGAGATGTAGTTCAGACTTAAATTTTGCCTCTGTGAAAGCCCTCATTTTGCATATTCATAACTTAGAAGGTTGATTTTATAATTTCAAACTTTTCCTCAAGTTAAGACTTTTCATAGACAGATGTGTAATCTTTTGAACCAAGTGGATATAAAGGTAGAATAAAGGGCACTTTAAAAAACACATACTGACATTTCTCTCTGTCTCTTGATACAAACTGGTTGTGTGCTGGTGCAGAGAAAAAAGGTATGAATCAAAGAAAGAATCCTGCAACAGAAAGCTTTTGCATCAATGCGTATGTTGGGGGAAAAAAGGAATAAATTCAGTGGAGAACCAAAGACCAGCCAAATCTTCAGAGGAGAATTTATCAGACAACTTGCCTTAGGACATGTATTGGAATGCAATAGAGGAGAAGTTAAACTTCAGGGGTTGATGGCTAGACAGTTATGCTACAAAATAAAAACCATTAGTTCTTACTAATGGTACATCAAATTCATAATTCATTAGTAACTTTAAAGAAGAATATTCCACTGTGGTCTTTTCAACTAACTTTTGCTTACATTATTTTTCTCAAGAAAGCCAACATATCCGTTTCTATAAATCTGAGGTTGCATTTAATTGCTAAAATTTCATTGTGCATAATCATTTGCTTTGCATATGTTGTATTTTTAAATAATTATGCTTGTAATTGATTTTCAGTAATACGGCATAAAATACTTCGTCCCTATAAGAAAAAACTTTAAAAACAGCAGTAACAACAAAACGTAAATGGGAAAGTGGTAGAATAAATTCTGGTTTAAATGCTCAGCCATATTATATAGCTTTACTAATTAATCAGCTGGAAATTGTTATAACTTAAGAGTTTGATTTTGTTTGAGTATAATTTGGATATTCTCTTCTTTTTCAATATAATTGGTCATTGGCTTTATACTTATTAAAAAACATGTTCTTCATGCTTGTTTACAGGTTTTTCCAATTTATGTTATTGCAAGACCTTTTCAAAGTGAACAGAAAGGCACAGACCTTGATATGAGAGAAGCATGTTTATGAATGCTTTCATTAACTAAGATATACCAACAGGCTGTCCCCAACTTACTAATAAGTTTTGTTGCACATAACCGTTTCTGAGCCTGTTGTTCAGAAACAGGAATTCCTGTTCTCATAGAAATAATGTTGTATATGATCCCATATCAACCCTCAAAAGCTTATTTAACCGTAATGTAACTAAAATAATAGTAATAGCGTCTCTAGATCCTTTTGCCTGATTCCAGATCTCTGAGGCCCTCTGGACCTGACAGTAAAGGGAGTGAGATGTAAGTCGCTTCATACAACAATTCCCCTAGAAGCACAGGGAGAAGTTTCTCAAAGTGTGAATGAGGAGACCAGGCCAAAGGCTTGCCCACTGGTTTTTGATTTGGTTCTCTACGGAGGGTGGAATGTGTAAAGAATAGGATCTTGAAGAAGGGTAATCTGGGAATTAAATGGGAATATGAATTATTTAAAAGTCTTAATTTTTTTTAACATCTTTATTGGAGTATAATTGCTTTACAATGGTGTGTTAGTTTCTGCTTTATAACAAAGTGAATCAGCTATACATATACATATATCCCCATATCTCCTCCCTCGTGCGTCTCCCTCCCACCCTCCCTATCCCACCCCTCTAAAAATGCTATGATAGTGAGAAAGATAAAAAGAAAAAATTGAAATTCTTGGAGTCGAATTAATACTGTTAAAAAAAGCTGTGACCATGAAAAATTACTTAACCTCTCTAGGCCTACTTCCACAGTACCATGTGAGGGAATTTAATAAAATATTTTCAAAGCCTTTTTTCCCCCAGCTTTAAAATGTTTGATTTCTGCCATAGTAGTGTCAGTAATGAGTAAAATGTGGTGGGAATGGAACCGAGGAATGGTCCGGCGATGTCTTGGCCCCCCTATGCATTGTATAATGCTTTGTGATATCATTATAGTGAATAATAATAGTAGTAATAAACATGACTATAGTTACTAAGAGTATCAAAATGGTACCTAGTAGAGCAATAGTTCTCAGACTTGGCTAATCATCAGAATCACTTGGGGTGTTTTTAAAAAATTGACGTTCTTAGATCCCTTCTCAAACCTAATTAAATCAGAATCTTTGCAAGTGCAAGACTTTCTCTTTATAACATAGTCTCTTGTGTGATTGTGATGACTACCTAGGTAGGGAACCATCAGGATAGATGTCCTAAGTGAATTGAAATGAGAATTTAGCATGCTTTGCAGTTTTCATAACAAAGTTTTTGGATAGAGGAGTCCTTGAAATTGGTTTTTCAGTATTTTTCACATTCTTTCTGAAGTCCTATTTAAACATAAATCTGCAGAGTAAACCATTTCCTCTTAGAGGTAAATTTCAGCTAAAAAGTCCTAATTTTTAGAATCTGGCATATACTAGAGTTTTCTTGTTTAAATGTTCATTGGGAATATTCAGTGTTAAATTATCCTTTCTTAGAGATTATCAACAAAGGGCATATAGCAAATGACAAACTCTTGCCTATTTTAAAGCAAAATAGAGGCTAAAATTGCTAGGATTTATTTATGATATGCAAAAATATTTGTGACATTGTGGCCACCCCTGAGTATATATTTTATTTATACTGAGTATATATTTTAACTTGATTTTTAAAACATTTACAGGTAACTCATAGAAAGAACCTCTATTATATTTCTATGTCTGTACATGTTGTTTTTCCCTGTTCATACCAGTGTATATAGAATTACAAAATAAGTTTGAATATATATTTTGAAATATATTCATTTCATTGTTTAAGCAAAGGGTTAATATTTCACATACTATTTGTAAAGTATCTGTATTCACTAATATTCAGTTAAATTTTTGATATTTAAATATGTTCTTATTTTCCTGGTATATAAAAAATTTTCATTGTTTGAGAATTTTAGTTCATTGACTAACTTAGTGGAAATAGCACTTGACAATGAGATATTCTACAGATACCACAATGTAATAAAGACAGTTTTCTAAGAGTTGCATATAACAGTAGTGGCATTTTGACCCAAAGATTCTATTAAGTTGTAAGGAATTGAAAATTTTGGTGGACTTCATCACTTTGTTAGTAACTTGATATCATTCTTAAAGTAAGTAGCCATAGAAATAAAAGAAATTTAAAATGTTCTACTGTTCTTTGTCACTTTTTTAAATCACTGTCACCCTTCCTACATTGTACTATGCTTCTGTTCTACTCATGGCTTTTCCCTGGTGGTTATCACCTAACTCATCTTTGGGGCACCTTTTTATTTCACAGAATGGTGACTGCCCTGTGGATAGGTGTGCTCAAGGTGTTCTTTACGTTATCCCCATACATTACATGTCTCGTCTCTTCATGTGTTTCCAAGGCACATGAAATATGACATAGCTGAGGCCTTTAAAAACAGTGCATAATAAAAAGAGCTAGGAGGTACCAATACCATAGAGGCTCAAGTCACGAGGGTCTAATTTTATGTTGGCAGGGTGAGATGTTGACAGGGTCTCCTTTTTTTACAGCTGTATCCATGGCCATGGAGTCACAGGAAGGTCCTGAGTGTGTATTTTGGATTTGTCCTCAAATTTCAGAATGCCTCATTTGTGTATACCAGTGTCTCAGCTGTTGCAGACTTTGTAATGAATTAGTATTGGACTCAGAAATTGAGTTTCTGCCAGAGGATTCTGGCAGTGAACATTCTTCTATAACAACAGACGAGTGATAGCAGTAGAAATGCCAGGGGACTTCACAATAGCATGTCTCAGGATTCAGTTAATGGCTTAACTTCAACGTAAAGATGATCAGAGCAAGAGCAGCTTATTGTTCCACTCTGGTGGGTGGTCTGTTAGGTGCCAGTATGTAAATGAAGATAATTACAAGAGAGTGCCAAAATGAGTCCTCCATGAGAAAGTGTGCAGTTCTTAAATAGATCATTCTGCAATCATAAGAAACCTTTGCGGGGGGCAACAAAATCCCCCTTCTATGAAAGGTTTAATATCTTTTGAGACATTGGGAGAAGAGTGCCATTTTGAGCAAAGGCCAATTGGGATTTCTCCAAGATTGCAAAGTATCTTCCCAGTGTGATCCTCAGAAATAAAGTTTTAATTTCCAGTTTTAACTATCCATCTTTCTATAAGCATTCTTTCATATGCTTCCTTTCTGATAACAAGCCAAAATGATTAATTTAAAGAGGAGAAACATTAAATTGGAAAGTGTTTTTCTTAAAAATGTATGGTTAAACAGCTTACTCCTTTGGGCAGAAGCTTAATATATGAAAAAACGTTAGCTGCTTTTGAAAGAAATTTTAGCACATGCTCTGTCACAGGATAAGGTAACTAAGTCCTTATCAATCCTGTGGTTTATTTGCTTTTTAAGAGGTTTTTCTCTTACCTTATAGAAAACTTGCTACTGGAATGCAGTGACATTACTTTTTCATATTTCAAAATACAGTCTTCCTTCTTAATTACCAACCACATGGAGTTCACGTCATGTGGGATTTTTATGTTTTTTAATGAAGAGTTCTTCCTCACACTATTTTCAGGTACCATATTGTGGATAATTCATTTTAAAGGCAGAGCATGACCAATGACGTTTAGTGATCTATGTCATATAGTGTGTAACATAATGAAATAACAAAAAGACTAAAAGCAACACTATCAGGTAATTGTGTACTTGTCAGTGATTAAATGGCAAACTCTGAGAGGACAGGCTTGTCCTGTTCGTATTTTTATCTCTGGTATCTGACAGAGTAAAGACTTAATAAATATTAGTTGAATGAGTGAAATATCTGATACAGCGGCCCATCCAATTCACTAATTTTAAGTGAGACTACCAAAAAAATCTACATTTATTTAGATGTTGTATATGTTTTTTGAAACACCAATTTCTAATAAGGGATGGAAAGCAAATTAAAATGAAGTATTTTTGCCTGTTAGTTTAAAAAGACTACAAAGGAGTGATAATGCACAGTATTGTTGAGTCTGATGGATGGACACTCTCATACACTGTGGTGGGATTGCAAATGGGTACTGCCATTCTGGGGAAGCATGATAATGTGTGTCAAAATTTATTATCTGAGTGTGATTTGACCCCAAAATTAAACTTTTGAGAGATAATTGCGAGGCTGAATTACAAGGAAGTTCATTGCAGTGTTAGTTAAAATTGCAAAAATTGGAAAAGTGTAAATATCAATCAGAGGAGAATTACATTAAATGAAAATAAGCTTTCTAAGAATTGGAAGTAATGGTGTGCTTTGCCGGATTTGAATTTTTTTAAAATTCCAAACAGCTGTATCGTCTTTGCCTAAGTAAATTATCCTTTCACATAGAGTATTTCTTTATGTGTACATGGATGTTAGTAAATATTAAAAAGGTTTCAACAGAGTTCTAATTTTATAAGTAACTGAATCTAGAAGAGCATGAAAAATACTTGCGTTATGTTAGCAAATTCTTAAACTGAATGATAAAAATACCCATGTGTGTAGATTCTTTTTCTAGACATATGATTAAAAGGCAGATTAGAGAATAATTTCCTTTTCTACCTAAACAAGCTCCCTAAAATAATTGAAAGACTCTATCTGAAGAAGGTGAAATAAAGTTTTTATGATAATCAACAGTAATTTTTCTTTTAGATTTTGACTTTTAAAAAAATGAAAGAGATAATGTTGGAAAAGTCATGGATAAAACATTTTAACATAACGAGACAAAGGAAAAGAAGTCTTATTTATGCTAATTTCAGTGCTGTAGATCACAAGTCAGGCGTCCAGAGTCACATGTGAAGGACTGAAGGGGACTCACCACGTGCAAGGCAGTGTGGCTCTCCCTGGAGGGAACTCTAGGTTTCTTCCCTTAGCCTACAAGCTACAGCTCGAATATCTGGGGCCAGCTAAGCTCTTCATGTGTTTTACAAGCTTAGAAAAGCCTAAAGAAACAAGATTTTCAAGTAAATGTCTTTTGAGTGATTAGGTGCATGCTACTCTAATGTGCATTCTTGGAAACATAAAAATTGTTTAGAAACATTTCCATCCATTAAGAAGCTTAGAGTACTAGATATTAAGGGTAACTGAATGTGTTCATCCAACAAGTAAGATTGTCAGAGGAGTTAGGTTTTTGAATAGAAATGCTGCTTTTGCTAAAGCAAGGTGCGGAGACTTGTTCCTTGGGCTTGGGTTTTACGTATATCTTCAACAAGTGGGCAACTGACCAGAGTTTGTTGGAGAAACAATTTTTTCTCCCAGCCTTCCTAGTCTTAAGTCTCATTGCAGTGGAACTAAGCTAGAGAGTGAAAGGAAAACAGTAGAGGGATAGTCACCTTTAGGAACTTTATTTCTTATCATTTCCTACAAGCAGGAAACCTTTCTGGGCCCTCCTACCTTCTGGTTCTTGAACTGTTGATTTTTACCAAGGGGTGCTATTTCCTATGTGGATATTTATACATTTTTAATTTATACGTATGTTTTTATGAGTCATTATTACAGACAATTAACTATAAGAAATGATTTTTAAATCAGAGCTATACTGTACCTTCTTTGATAGAGTTAAATTTTAAAAACTCAGGGAGCTTGAGAAGAATTTTAGGACAAAAGCCCAGAAGACTTCATAAAAATACATAGATGTATAATTATTGATGTGTTAAGGTGATGACTGTTATCACCGTTAGTTTACATTTTATTTTATTCTAAAGAACACTTGTGTGCACATTATAACGTGAATGACTACAATTCCACTGCTGAGGAGAATCTAACCTAAACGTGGTAATAGCTGAAACACAAAATGGAAATACCCTCACAAAATGGGCTCCTCTTAAGGTGAATTTGCCGAAGATCTCTAAAATCTGTCTTTGTGAATTAGCTTCATAATGTATTACACAGGCATATATGTGTTTCATAATTCGCATTGTGAATAACAGCCTAAAACCACAAGATTCCAACTATTTTCTTAATATAAATATATTCCTTCTTCCATTCATTTGATCAGTATTTTTTTTTTTTTAATTATTTATTTATTTATTTATGGCTGTGTTGGGTCTTCGTTTCTGTGCCAGGGCTTTCTCCAGTTGCGGCAAGCGGGGGCCACTCTTCATCGCGGTGCGCGGGCCTCTCACTATCGCGGCCTCTCTTGTTGTGGAGCACAGGCTCCAGACGCGCAGGCTCAGTAGTTGTGGCTCACGGGCTTAGTTGCTCCGCGGCATGTGGGATCTTCCCAGACCAGGGCTCGAACCCGTGTCCCCTGCATTGGCAGGCAGATTCTCAACCACTGCGCCACCAGGGAAGCCCCTGATCAGTATTTTTTGAATAATCACAATGCTTCATCAGCAATTGGTTGTCAGTGACTACCATTTCCTCTATCCAGTGAGTTTTATGTTTCATTCTTTAGATCGCCCTGCAAGACTGGTAAATTGTAAGCTATTGGGGAGAAGACATTTGTTCAGAGTTCTCATTGATAGGGATGAGGTCCTACAGCAACTTGGAATGGGGCTGCGATTAGAACTTGGAATTTCTGAGGCCTCTTTGGTGACTCTGTCATTTTGTTTCTAAGAACACTCTAATTTTAGCTGTAGGAGCTTTCCTTTACAGGTTCTGAACCCACTGTGTATGCACCTGAACTAATCAAGGCCTCTCTCTTCTCAAATGGTTTTACTGTCACCACCTCTTTCCTCCTCTGGCACCGGCCTAGTTAGCTTCTGGGTTAGTATACAGAGGCTCCCCGCCTCAAGGCTCTTTCCTTCAGCTCTCCTGTTAGCGTCTCCTCCCCTTGGTGCCAAGCAGGGTCATAATCTTTGCCTTAGGCTTCCTGGCTACTGATCCTCATCCTTGCTATGGGCAGGGTAAATAGAGAACAAAAGTTTTGCATTTTTCTTATCTGTGTCTTGATTGCAGGAAGCTAAAATAGGAACTCTAAAAGAAACTTTTCCTCTGCTTTGCTTGGTCTGGCTGTTTTGAAAACCGGTGCACTTACTTGTCCTTTGAGGGGTCCACCTCATCCTTTTGCCATGTCTTACTGGTCACACGAGCATTCTTTCTCACAGAAAAGCAGCCCAAGCCCTCAACTCACTCCCCTAGCTAACCTGTAAAATATAGTTAAGATGACTTCATTACTTATTAGGACTGAAAAACATTTCCTCTGATGAGATAAATAGTATTTACCTTTCAATGAAAAACTTGGTATAAAAAATCCCGGTATCTTGGCAACATTTTCTGAAATACTAACTTTTCTAGCCAGGGTTGCCGGATTTAGCAAGTAAAAATACAAATAAATTCAAATTTAACCAGGCATCCTCTATTTTATCTGGCAATCCTACTTCTGAATCCATGAGAACATAGTACCTATTGTTTCATGCTTCTTTTGTGTTTGGTTGTGATAGAAGCTGATTATTAAAAGTTTTTGTCTTCTCTTTAACCAACATCCTGAATCAAGTGCTTAATAACTTCAAAGGCACTGTCTTCTGGGCTTCCCTGCTGGCGCAGTGGTTAAGAATCCGCCTGCAAATTCAGGGGACCCAGGGTTCAAGCCCTGGTCCAGAAAGATCCCACATGCCGCGGAGCAACTAAGCCAGTGTGCCACAACTACTGAGCCTGTGCTCTAGAGCCCGCGAGCCACAACTACTGAGCCCGCACACCGCAACTACTGAAGGCTGCGTGCCTAGAGCCTGTGCTCTGCAACAAGAGAAGCTACCACAATGAGAAGGCCGAGCACCGCACCGAAGAGTAGCCCCCGCTCCCCGCAACTAGAGAAAGCCCACGCGCAGTAACGAAGACCCAACACAGCCCAAAATAAATAAATAAAATAATTTTAAAACACTGTCTTCTAAGGCTAGTAAATTCCGTTTAGCATATAATCTTATATGGCTAATTCTCCTCATGAAAAATAAGGAAAAAGAAAAACAGTTTGAATTGTATCTTGGAATTCTTTGCGTTGTTCTAGTTGGCATAACTAACGATGCTGCTAGTGACTCAGAATTTATTTTGTTCTCTTTATGCCCCAAGCAGTTTTTTACCTAAGTCCTTTACTGTATAAAAGTCTCTTCAATGAGATACTCTTCCTGACCACCCTTCGTGGAAAGGGCAAGAGCTTCAAAGTCAGCCAGATAGTTGTTCAAATCTCTTATGCCATTTCAAGGATATGTGAAATAGCTTGGACATATAACCTAACTACTTGGAGTGAGCTTCAGTTTACACATCTACAATAAAGCAGGGTGTTGGAGAAGGAAGTGAGATAGCGTGAGCTAGGACTTGGAATTATAGCTGGCATGTAATGAGTACTACTTAAGAAGCATTTGTTCTCCCTTTCTTCTTTTTTGTTTTGGCTGAGCCCACATAGCCACTTTTTGTACTTGCTTTTAATGGCAAGCAGCACATTTCTGCTTTGCACTGTGGTTATATTGAATATAGTTTTATCTTTCCTACTATACTAAAAGATCCTTAAGGACAGGTGATGGGTAGCACAGGACGCATTGTGTATGTGTATACTCATGCAGATGTGGTGATTTGGACCTGGAGGAGGTGAGGGTGTAGCTCAACAGTACATTCATAAAGTTATAAACCCTTTCACTCAGCTTCAGAGACAACTTTGTAAAATATAATAGGACATGAAGCTGGTAAGATATTCTTCCTATCCAATGGGACATTTTTCTGCTTGAATAGATTGCAGAGAACTAAATAAATACTGAGCTAAAGTTTCAGGAATTATAGTATGACAGGCCCATTATTTCAAATGCACATATCTATTTAGCAAGGTCACTATAAAGCTAAAAAGCAGGAGTCAGTCTCAACTGACCAGTACTTCTGTTGATACATGGAAGAACTGATATCCACTGGAGGAATTATATAATTTCAAAAGTCTTGACTTGAAATAATACTGCATTATACTTTAGACTTTAAAATATTTTCAAATACATTATCTTCTCTGATTTGAAAAATCACCTATAGGCAAAGGGCAATATTATTAACTGCATTTAGTAGACAAGACAATTAAGGCTCGGTGTGATGTTAAGTAGTCCAAGTTCATCAATGAGTAAAAGGCAAAAAGATCTCTTCTGAAATCTAGTCAATACCATTACACCGTACTTTCTTTCCTAATTGCAGATGGAAGCTTTTGAAAGGTCAGGCCAATGGTAGCAGCATTACAGATGGATTTTTTTATTTTGCTGTCTTTCAAAAACTGAAGATAACAGTTAGGATGCACAATAACATTACATATATTGTAAGTGACTTGTTCTCTTCTCCTTGATATAATTGGAGGTGCCAGGGCCTTTGGCCAGGTAAAGTGTTTAAACAGATTCTGATTGAGTAGTGATGATACTAAATTAGAGCAATGGAAAAGTAGACAGTTCTTCATTCACTTCTGGAGGCACCATTCCAGAAGACATCCATGTATCGACATGTGATCAGTGTGTGTGGAGGCATATACCCTAACATCTTAAATATCCGGTTTTACTCTACAGGCTATATTTCTCAGAATAATGATAGAAAAGCTTCCTGACTTTTGTGTCTCCGGCAGTTCCAATCTTTCTCTCCTTCTCAGTAGATAACTTCACTTCCGTATCTTCTGAGTTCATTGAGACTGTCCAGTATGAACTCTTTCCTCTTCCTGCCTCTGCAGAGAAATTACCTCTCATCCCTTTCTTTTTTTCAGCCTGTCTCATGGCATGATGCATTTCTTCCCCCCACAAGACTATCACCTGCCACCTGCGCCTGCTTCTTGATTGAGCCTCTGTCTCCTCAAGTGACTTTCCTTTTTTTTCTTTTTTTTTTTTTTTTTTTGGCTTTAATGCGTTTACTGCGGGAATTGCCCAAGTAAGTGTAAGCTTTCAGAAATCATGCCGTTAGGCTTTTAGTACAAACAAGTCATTAAATTCCATTTAGCCAACGTTGGCTGAGTGTAAAGTTTTGCACAAGTTACTTTATTAGGCAGGGGTACATGGAGGACATCGGCATCCTGGAGGTTGGGGATTTTGAGGGCATAAAATATACATAAAACTTAGCATTTTAATCATTTTTAAGTGTACAGTTCAGTGGCAGTAAGTATAGTCACATTGTTATGTAACCATCACCACTATCCATATCTAGAATTTTTCTTTTGTTTTTTAAATTAATTTTTATTGGAGTAGAGTTGCTTGACAATGTTGTGTTAGTTTCTACTGCACAGCAAAATGAATCAGCCATACGTGTACATATATCCCCTACCTTTTGGATTTCCCTCCCATTTAGAACATTCCCTAACACCATACACAAAAATAAACCCAAAATGGATTAAAGACCTAAATGTAAGGCCTAACACTATAAAACTCTTAGAGGAAGACATAGGCAGAACACTCTTTGACATAAATTGCAGCAAGATCTTTTTTGACCCACCTCCTAGAGTAATGAAAATAAAAACAAAAATAAACAAATGGGACCTAATTAAACTTAAAAGCTTTTGCAGAACAAAGGAAACCATAAACAAGATGAAGAGAGGACCCTCAGAATGGGAGAAAATATTTGCAAATGAAGCAACTGACAAAGGATTAATCTCCAAAATATACAAGCAGCTCATGCAGCTCAATATCAAAAACACAAACAACCCAATCAAAAAATGGGTGTAAGATCTAAATAGACGTTTCTCCAAAGAAGACATACAGAAGACATACATCATTAGAGAAATGCAAATCAAAACCACATGGGGTATCACCTCACACCGGTCAGAATGACCATCATCAAAAAATCTGCAAACAATAAATGCTGGAGAGGGTGCGGAGAAAAGGGACCCCTCTTGCACTGTTGGTGGGAATGTAAATTGATACAGCCACTATGGAGAACAGTATGGAGGTTCCTTAAAGAACTAAAAATAGAACTACCATATGACCCAGCAGTCCCACTACTGGGCGTATACCCAGAGAAAACCATAATTCAAAAAGACACATGCACCCCAATGTTCAATGCAGCACTAGTTACAATAGCCAGGACATGGAAGCAACCTAAATGTCCATCAACATAGGAATGGATAAAGATGTGGTACATATATACAATGGAATATTACTCAGCCACAAAAAGGAACGAAATTGGGTCATTTGTAGAGACGTGGATGGACCTAGAGAGTGTTACAAAGAGTGAAGTAAGTCAGAAAGAGAAAAACGAATATCATATATTAACGCATATATGTGGAATCTAGAAAAATGGTATAGATGACCTTATTTGCAAAGCAGAAATAGGGACACAGACGTAGAGAACAAATGTATGGATACCAAGGGGGAAAAGGGATGGGGTGGGAGGAATTGGGAGATTGGTATTGACACATATACACTGTTGATACTGTATAAAATAGACAACTGATGGGAACATACTGTATAGCACAGGGAATTCTGCTTAATCCTCTAGTGACTTTCTCATTTCTCTTATCTTTGTTATAGCTTCTCTTTCTCCCGACCAGCTCATTATCATGTTTTCTTTATTTGAAACAGACAACAAACAAACAAAACCTCTCAGACTATAGTTCTCTTTTATTTTGGTCTTTACAGAACTTATCTGTAAAAGAATTGTTTGCACTCATGGCCATGATTTTCCCCCATTGATTCCCCAATAACTCACTGCAGTCTAACTTTCTGCTTTAATGCTGTATGGGATCTGATATCCAGTAGGTCACATGCAAACTATCAACAAGTTCAAAAAGAACTTTCATTACTCCTTAGTCTCTTTGAGGTTTCGGTGTTTGAGAACTCGTTCATCTTCTACCTTCACAATTCTTTTCTTTTTATTCTTTCCTCTTTTATTTTTTTTCAGCTTCCTTGAGATATATCAACTCAACTTCCTTGAGTTGACATCACAGTTCTTTTATTTAAATATACAACAGCTTTGATGAAATATAATTTACATGCTATAATTTACCCTTTTAAAGTGACAATTCAGTGGCTTTTGGTATATTCACAAAGTTGCACAACCATCACCACTATCTAAATTCAGAATATTTCCGCCACCGTAAAAAGAAACCCCATTCTCATTAGCAGTCACTCCCCATTCTCCTCTCCCTCCAGCCCCTGGCAACCACTAATTTACTTTTTGTCTCTATGGATTTGCCTAATCTGGGCATTTCATATAAATGAATCCTGCAATATGTAGTCTTTGTGACTTCCTTCACTTAGCATAATGTTTTCAAGGTTCATCCGTGTTGTAGAAACCTTTTATGGTTGAATATCATTCCACTATTTGGATAGACTACATTTTGTTTATTCATTCATCAGTTGATGGACATTTGGGTTTTTCCTATCTTTTGGCTCTTACAAATAAAGCCGTTATGCACAACTGTTTGTGTGGACATATATTTTCATTTCTTTTGGGTATATACCTAGTTGTGGAATTATTGGGTCATATGGCAATTCCGTGTTCAACATTTTCCAGAAGACTTCTTGACTTCTATTACTGTGCTCTCCTTACCATTCATTGCCTTCCTTTTTCACTATTTTCTCATCTTCTCTAAACAAAATGTACGTAGATGTTCCCCACATTTGGGACCTGACTCTTCCTCTGTCTTCATTCTCTTTACCAGCAACCTAATTATCTCTCTTTGTCTTAACTTTGTCTTAACTACCATCTCTGTCTTTTCTGGGAATCTGTTGTCAGCCTGAACACTCTCAACATAGAGCTCAGCATTACCCGTAACTACTAAGGAAACCTTTGCTTGGTTATCCTGCCAGCAGGTAAACAGCATCATCTTCTTTCCAAAGCCTGTGTTTCATATTCTCATTTCCGCTTTTCCAATAGTGACACAACTATACTTGACCCTTGACTTAAACATTTGAAGTCATCATTTACCCCCTTCCTAGCTTTTACCCTAAACCCAGTTACTAAATCCTGCCAATTCTACTTTGACCATTCCTCTTGTGGTTCTTGTTTTCAACTAAAGTGTTTCTTATTATCTCTTATTTGGACAGTTGCACATACGTTTTAAGTGGTCTTTCTACCTCGTATCTTTCCTCACTCTCTTCATCACTTCTCATCTGCCCTTCATAACATGACTTCAGTATTGACCTGGGCCAGGTGCATCCCATCATTTCCAGATTCAGCAACATTTGCCCTTACCTGCTAAATAATGTCAAGTCTCTTTGCCATTTGTTCTTTAGTTATACTCATTAATTAGCTCCAGCCAACCTTCCCATGAGGTAACACTCCTAAATTAAGCACTTTTTCTATCCAAGATCAATTATTTTCTTTTTACTGTGTATGACCCCACATGTTCTTTGCTTCTATTTAACATGGTCACCTTCTGTCATCTCCAAAAGATGAACTATTTCTCATATGAGTTCAGCCCAAATATTATATCCCCATAAAAGTTTTATCTGATTTCCCCAACTGAAAATAATTTCTTCTACTTACGAACTCCTGAAATGTTTTAAAAACATTTTTATGGCCTTTTGACATTACACTACATGTTTCTTATTAGACAGTAAACTCTTTGATGGTAAAAACAATGTCACATCACCCCCTACCTCTGCAAGCATGCAATGCTTATTAGTTCTTTGCTTGGTACATGGGACAAACTTGCAAAAAAAATTTTGAATGACAAGTAATGTTTGATGTATTTTATTCTTACAAATATTTTACTAAACGCTATATCTCTTTTGCAATCTTACTTTTAAATTGTAAAGAAAATCCAGAATATAGGATTCAAATAATAGTTTACTTTCAGGTATTATACTATAATTTAGCAGCATGTATTTTCAGTTAATCTCTAATATGCAATTTGAAATTTTAACAATATAGCAGTAATGAGTGTTCAATCCATATCCAGGCAAAAGATGATATTGTCCTCATAATGAGAAAACAAAAAAGTGATGGTATGTGAGAAACACAAAGTAAATCCAAAGTATGTTTGGAAAAAAATACTAAACTATTTTATAGCAGAAAGAGAAATAACTGAGAGAATACACATAAGCTATTGTAGTTCCTGGAACATGTACCATGAAAAAGAAATGCTGTGAAACTGTTAATTTTAATAAAATTAGTTCCAATTCATCTCTACCTTTCATATTTCAGAATTTTTAAGGTGGACAGAATTCCTTAATATGTGAACAAGAGTTACATTTAGTATTGCTGTAGATTATGTTAGTGTTTCTTATGTGTTTCATTAGCAATTCATTATCATTAGCAGCAGAATAATGAAGGAAATAGAGATATGAATACCACACTACTTGGTATTGTTTAATGCAGCCTGTGGAATGCCAGCTCAGAGGAGGAGAATGTGTTCATTCCATTAAACTGAGTGTATGATTCGAGACCTGAAAAAACAAAACCTGTCTTAGCCCTTAGTTACCATTAACTCACAGGTTTATTTTATGCAAGGTTGCCTCAGCTCATCTGGGAGTTTGGAGCCATAGTGGAATATACTGAGTATTGGGTTTGGACCTGAACCCTGAGGACTTTGTTAGAGCTTCGGAGGATGACTTGCGGATCCATTCCATAACATATTCAATACCTTGATTTTCTCTCCTTTGGATCTACATCATGAATGCTTAGCCAATAGAGCCTGACATTTGATTGGTAAATAGGATGCTTTATTAATTACTCACCCTTATTATAGTACCATAAAATAAACGGTTGTAGCTTCTCAGTTTGGCCTCCATAGTGGTCCGCAATATAAACACAACGTATCCACACATTTATTCTTTAACTTTATGTAAAATATACCATAACACGAAAATAAAAATTATTTAAAAAAATATTTTCTAGTAATTAGCTTTTTTTCCGCAACAAACTTAGTGTAATTATGTATCAGACATGATAAAATGAAAGGTCAATCACTACAGATGCATAATTTCACTCTGATAGATTGCTGTTCGAAAATAGGTTATGACAATTAGATGATTAATTTTCTTCTATTAAATAGCATTATGAGACTTCAGATTACATTTATGAGTATATTCTCTTTAGTGGGAACATAATGGGAGGAAGACCAAACAGAATAGGAATTTGTATCCTTTGTGGAAGGTTCTGAATATACTTATTATCAACTACACTTGTGAAAATAATTTAAAAATGAAATTCTGTTTGAAAACTTACTATTTGCTCAGTATTCAAAGTAACATTTTAAAGATGTCATATGTTAAAGGTTAAAATATGTGAGTTTGAGGAGCAAAATTCTGGGTATCCTGCTGGCAAAATTTTTTTGGTTCTGGTTATCTGCAAAGTATACACCCCTTGTCAGTTTAAGTAGGGAGTGCCTGTGTAAACATTCTTGTTTCGCCTGTTCCACATAATCATTTCTTGTATCATATTTCTTCTGACCTCGCTATCTGAAACCAATTACAGGAGATCCATTTGGGCTGCATCTATTTTCATAAGAAGCCTAGGCAGCAGTGTTTTTCTCAGAGATGAGTATCAACATCAAATATGCTTCTGAGTGCTTTGTTATTTATGTTTCAGAGAGGTTTTGTAGCCTTCAGCTCTCAAGAATGTGTCACGCTGTGCTGTTTATACATTGAAGATATTAATGGGTGTAGATGTCATTTTTCATTTTAATGTCTCAAATGCAACAGGCTGATAGGTTAAGCATTCCTATTTTTATGGGGAGAGATATGAGTGATGTCTGTTTTTTTCCAAAATGTACATATATTTACTTTGAAAAAAAAAAGTTATTTATAAACCTGAGAGTACTTAACATTTTTGGTTTCACTGGTTGTTTCTAAGCTATTCTCAAACAATTTTACTTCTGATGAGAGTTTTCAGTGTTCTTCAAGAAGAAAAAAATGTATTGATCTGGCAGGTTCCAAAGTTTTTTCACTCTTAATTCTCATAACGACCCACTCATTACAATTACCCTTTGTCTAAGAGGTTCCTAATTGACATAAAGTTATTACTACTTTACAAGGGTGATATGCTTCAACTTTGCTTAACAAAATTTTTGTTTGTTTGAAATTACACAGCAACTATTAGGAATGATATTTGCAATAAATATTTTATAGCAAAAGGCACTGAATTCTGGAAAACATGTACTTTCCCACACCCCTGCAGCCTAACAAAAAGTATACCTTTATTATAAAGATGTGTATTCATCTTTTCAAAATATTTTAATTTAATCTGATTCTAATTTTTAAAGTGTCCTATCTTAGTTTACTTTACCTTTACTAAAGTTAAATAACTTCATTAAGTGAAGTGCGCCCTTAATTCACAACAAATATGTTTTTGAAAACTAGATATGGCTTGGCTGTCTTAGAAACCTTTCTTGTTATTCATTTGCATCAGACTCAGTCATTATTGAAGGAAATTTTGCAAACATCTTTTGCCTTTTTTCTAAATTAGGTGTTCTTTTTTTTTGTTTTTGCCGACGGTGATTATATAAATACCTAAATGGCTAATAGTACTTTATGAATAGCCCTTTTCTATTTACCAATTGAAGTGGACAAGCAATTTTCAAATTAATATTTTATATAATTTGACCCCTAACACCTTATATTGATGGCAGTATTTTATCTCATAATCTTTCATCATTTGAGGAGCTACAGTAATAAATTGGAAAGATGAACTAAATGCCTCTGAGCATTTGTTTATTGAAATTCAGTCCTAAAATGTTGTCCAGAATACTGGAAATAAAAGTGTCATGTGATGCCTGCAGTTAGAATGCAAACTGCCAAAGATTTCTGCTTATGAGTTTTAAATCATTCCTGATCTCTTGGAATTGTTTTTTGTCCTCCCATCTTTTATGTTTACTATAGCAATCTCTACTGCTACTAAAAGAATGTTGATATAGGCAAGTAGTTCTTTTTCATAAGAGTTTATTTTGAAAGGTGATTTTTTACTATTTTAAAGATAACTGTAAATGCATATGAAAACCAAGGTACTTTGAAAGTAGTAGCATGTTTTAGCCAGCTATCTTGTGGTATTCCATTATTATTATAACTCCTTTAAAAATGGTATACATTTTTTCTAGTGATATTTTCATGAGCTGCAGTTCTAAATATATCTTGTTTTCTAATGTCTTTCTACAGGCACCAGGTGTTACATATTCCACTGGGTTAATGTTTGGGTTGAGTTGAATGAATACAACGCAAGGTAGTGAAGGAGATAGGGTTCTAGGTTTGGGAGACAAGAGCCGTAGCTTTTGACCAGACTTTGCTACTGCTTTGTGACTTTAGTCAAGTTATTGTAATATTGGTTTTTCAGTTACCTGACTACAAAATGTGAAAGCTAGGCTAAACAATTTTTAAAGTTTAGTCCAGTTTTAGAATTCTTCAGTAATTTTTCTAGTAAAAACTGGTCAAATGATCAGAATTTTACAAGAGTTTAGAGCTCCATCAGGTATTGGTAGAGTGTGTAATGAAATCAAAGTCAAGGATGGTGGGAACACTTAGCCCTAAAAGCAGTATATATCCTGTGATATAGTTCTATTCAAACACAAATTCAAATTGTAAAAAGATTATATTGTAGTTTCCCTTTTAAGTTCTGATAAATATATATGCCCTCTTTACAGGTAAAAACTAATTTATTATGGTGCCAGAGCTCTCCTTTACTTTACTAATTGTTCTCCTTTACCAGAGTTTTACTCTTTGCCCTCTAATGGTACCTTTACAGAGACAGTATGGCACACTGGAATGCACTCTGGTCTGCAAGCCAGGAGACCCTAAACAAAGCGCTTGATTACTCTAGGCCTCATTTTTCTCATTTGCTAAAATGAGGGGGTCAGATTGGATGATTTCTAAGCTCGCTTTTAGTCCTCGTCATTCATGATTCCAGGATTGTAAACTATGTTCATTAGAAGTCTTTAAGAATAATAAACAACTACAGAATTAAATATAAACTATATAAGGATGTGTGTGTGTGTGTACATATATATATACAAAATAAACTAATGAATTCAAAGGGAAAAATTTCTATGAAAAAAAAATTAGGCAAACTTTGTGTGGCTTTTGGAATTAAAGGGGAAAATAGCTGATTTTTTTGATTTTGAGAATTTCGCATAGACACAGCTTAACTCACACTATAGTAATTTCCATTTGAAAAATATCATTTGTCATTATTTTATGAGTTGCCATTAAAAAAAGAGAAAACTATATTATTTAGGATATCAAGTGAAATTTTTTAAACTGAATTTTGTGATCATAAAATATTTATGGAATTTTTTCTTTGGTCTTTTTTTCCAATTGAACTTTATAATAAAATTGCCTGAGTTCACTGGAATGTGCCATCCTTAGAAACATTTAGGCTGACTTGTAATTACTTGAAATTTATTAAAAACAAAAGGAAGATTGTTGTAAATGAGTGTGTCTCCAAATGTAAAAAGTGTGCTTGACAAACTATGCCAGATCCTGCTATGGGAAGACAAATCAATGTTGTTAGGAGATGTGCTAGGGCATTCAGTTTGTTTACTTTGGTTTCTATGTCTGCCTGCCTTCTCAGAAAACTTGCTTGGAGCCAGACTGTAGCAGCCCTCTCTCTGTCTTTTCATAATTGATCAGGGGATGACTGCCTTCCCTGAGGGTTAAGACGTGGCAACTTTTTCTGTTTGCTCAGCATCTCAATGCAGTAGTTCAAACATTGTTCACACCAGCTGGCAGTGTAATGCCATATGCACATCTTGTCAAAGCAACTGTTGTCATGGATACTAGAAACTCTCTTAAAAACCAGATCATTGATTCCAATCAAAATTGTACTTTTATCAGCTTTGAATCTTAATTATTATAGAAGAATATTGATCTAAGATATTTTTCCCATCACGAAAAATTTGCCTTGTATTCTAAAACAGTGAATAACAAAGTAGGGTAATGATTTATTTTAGTTTTATGTGCTGAAAAATTTCATCATCAGTGTTCATTGAACTCAGTTGTTGAGAAAAACAATGAGTTTATAGTCTCTGAAAAAGTTTTTTTAAATTAGTTTGCACTGCTACCTTTAAAATGTCTCAATATGTATTTTTTATGGCATTAGTTTTTATATGATAAGTTTATATAGCCCACTCACCAAACTGTCCCTCCTCTAGTAAATGAAATGCTTACATTAATTTCTTATGTTAAGTTTTATTTTCCTGAGTGGGACAGAAAACATAAAAATAAATGAAAACATCTTCTATTTTGATTGGTATTCTGTCACACATAGAAACAAACCTGACTGGTTGAGTAGTAATTTCTTTGTTCTCTGATTTTGCTAAGAATGCAAATGAAAACCACTCAATTTTATTGGGCATTAAAACTGCACTTTATTTTGTCAAAGGAGAGGTTTCCCCTTGAATTGTAAGTACAAAAAAAGTGTTTTTAATCTTTAGTGAAAATCCTTATTAATTCACTTTCAAGATAATCTGATGTTGATTTGTCAAATTTAATTACAGCTTCCGGTAATACTTGAAGTCTACTGCTTTTGCTTCAAAATTGTAATATGAAAATGCAAATTGATTGATAATTTAAAAGGGAGTGGGCATTTTAGTTGAACACTCAAAGACAAGTTCCTTGTGAAAATGAGGTTATTGATGCAGTTTATGATTTTTTCCTCTTTAAGCACTTTTAAACAAATTACCTTTATTTTCTGCAGGATTACATGCATCTCTGTTATTTTAAGTAAAGTTGTGTATATGTGTGTTATGTGAATTTTTTTCACATTAGAAGAAAAAGAATATTTAATGATTCTCTCTAGAAAGGAGGTGGGATTCTCATACATTAAAGCCTATTACTATTAACTAAGGAATAACTGATAATTTACCTTTCAACAAAATATTTAGATATTGCTCACTTTTCACTTCTAGGCTCTCCAAGCAGCAAGACAACTTCTCTTACAGCAGCAAACAAGTGGATTGAAATCTCCTAAGAGCAGTGACAAACAGAGACCACTGCAGGTTAGTAAAGCACTCCTATCCTTGGGATCTTACTTTAAAAGATGTTTGTAGTGATTACAGATGTGCAGACCCAGTTGTATACATACAGAAAATTATTACATTTGCATATGTAAGTAATTTTAATTCAAAAAGAGAACTCATTTTATCTTCCTGAAAGAGAAAAAATTAGCATAGATTTCAAAAGTTTACAAGGTCACTTTCTGGACAAGTTATGTAGGGACATTTGGTATACATAGGCATTAGGAGTTTTGTATAAAACTCCCTTGTTGGGATTTTAATGAAATTTTATTCACAAACAGGTTAAAATGTGAAATGTCTTCCTTAAAAGCAAAGTTATAGTAAAATGGTAGGGAAGAAACAAAGCAGTCTTAGACAGCCCTTTTGCAGTTGTATCCAAGTGACGAATGCAGAAAACCTCCAGGGTTGCCAAAAAAACTGTTTGAGTTTGCCAAGGAGTTATTGCTGTTGCTACAGTTATAAAAACACATTCTGGAGTTTGTTGTCCTTATTCACTATGTTTGTCCTGTGAAACTGATAGTATGTATGTCTTTTAAAGTAACTTTTTGTTACATAATACAACCATTGTTTTATATAGCTTTAACCAAAATATATAGGACATTAGGGGAAAGAAACATTTTTATAGGGTATTTTTGAAATGTTTGGAAGGTAGAATCTGGAATTGTATAAAACATTATTCAAAATGTTTATCAGTTCTGTTGAAAGATAAGCAATGCTTTCTTTTTTGAATCATGTGTTATGTACACGTCTAATAAGGCAAGCTTAGTTTTTTTAAAAAAGTCAGCTTCTTATTGCTTTATTTTAACAAAACAATCTTGAAAAAAAAATTTTTATGGCCTAGCTGTCTGTTTTCATTTTCAGGTGTACTCTCAGATGCTAGTAACTAAGTCTTACATGGTGCCCTACTGAAGCTTAGTTTGTGTAACAGAATTATTGGCTACTGATCTACACAATCCAGAAGCTACTCATTACCTAAAAACTGAATTAAATGCATAGTCCCTAGGCAAATATGAGATGAGAATATATATTCTTGGGAACAAACCATTTTTGTGGGGTGGATGGGAAGAAGGGGTCCTGGGGATAGGGGGTGTGACGTACCGATGTCTGCCATGATTGCAAATGAAAGTTATATTGAATCAGCCTAAGTTTAAGATTCATTTTAATTTTTTTCTCTTTTAAAATAAATTTCACATTCTTTGTTTTAACTACTCAGTAATTCTGTAGTGACAAACTTTCCTCACTATCATATCCCTCCCCAAGTAATAACCAGTGATAACGGTGGTTGGAGTATTTCCATTGAATTATCTGATTCCATGAGAGCCTCTCCATACATTTACATGACAGAGAGAAATTTACATAGAAGTCACAGATAGCAAATGAAATGTTTATCCTCACTATGGCTTCAGGCTGGGAATTTTGCTTTCTTGTTGGTATAGCAAAGGAGATTTAGATGCTGGCAGCATAAGCCAAAGGTAGGAAAGAGTTTATTGTTTCAAATATCTGAAAAACACTGTATATTGTCCTAATTCTATTTTTATCATATTTCTTGACAAAATAGACAAAATAATAAGTTGTTCCTCTCCAAAGCTAAGTCCAGTAGAAGTTTCTTTATTGCTGGTTACCAGGGTATCTCTGGAAAGAATGGCTGGGCTTTAGCTTTTCTACTTTCCTTTTTTGTTGTATTGGAAGGCAAAAATGTGATACTTCGTTCAACTAAAATATATATAATTTTTCTTGGAAAACACACACACATATAATGTGGAAATATTAATGACTCTAAAATAAGAAATTGTTGCTCCCGTACCAAATGTTTATATAAAAGTTTGAGCAGAACTCCTCAATTTTGTTATTTTATCACCAAAGGGTGATTAATAGTACTATAAATACCTTTTAACAATTTCAGTTGCTAGCCATTACCACAAACTTCCATTGTGTCACTTATATTTAGTGTTTTGTGACTCATATTATTATGAATACATATCCATTGTACATATTATAAAACTGTAGCATTTTATTATTACTTTGTAATTTTAGTGGGATCTAATGCCAAAATGTCATAGGAATGAAAAGTTGGTTGGTTTTTATGAATAAGAATTTAGAAATAATGAATGAAGACTTATTTGTTCACCAAAATATACACTGCAATTAATATGAGTCTACAATTTTAGTGTTTCATAGTACTTGATAAGCTTTGCAACTGGAAACATGCTGGGATTGTATTGAAAATCTAATAAAAACCTGATAGCATTTTATACTAGCTTACACATGTTGTCAAAGGGGGATATTAGGTAATGCTTATCTTTGCATCTACAAATACTATTTAACATGAGTTGCACTATTTGCCACTTATGTTAAAGAAGAGAGTAGAATATCTTTGTTAAAAATTTTAACCATTTAATATGAAAGTAACACTTAACTTCTATGATTCTCTCACAGCCGACTTCTTTTTCTACTTACCTAAGAGTTTAACCAACTTTTCATAATAGAGTTGGTGTAGATTATCTTTTAGAATTAAAAAAAGATAATTGAAAATGTTTCAAAAGCTATACTTGCAAGGCAAAGTATTTGGTGTTAATAATAGATCATGGTGGCTTGTACTTTATCAGGCATAACATATTTTTAGAAGACCAAAAGAGATACTATGTGGTTTTTATTTTAAAATATAGTTTTGATGGAGAACTATTTTATAACATTTGAAAGAAAATACAGATTTTCTTAAAAATCTGTTTTAATGGCTCAAGTCACAAGAACAATATTCGGTTGCTTTGTTATATTCAACTGAATTTCTTTTAAATGTTTAAAAGTGGTGACCAGATTTGAGGTGTGACATGGTAGAGAGAATATTTCTAGCAGACTAGTATTTATCTTTGCAGGTATTTTTCATTTACACTTTTTCAGGTTTTTGTACTACAGATAACATAGATAGTAGCATATCTAGTGCAAAATGGAAAGAAGAAAATCACGTCTGACAAGCTTGAGTACTGATTGTAGTAGTGATTTCACTTTCATGTATAGATATCTGAATATATGTCTTTGAAACTTGTTTACATATTCTGTTCATTACATGAAACACCAATTGAATAGGTCCAATCAGTAGGTACATTGATTAATGACATATTGATGAATAATATATAAAGATTGTGATGCAAATGGGAGCTGATATTAAACTAAGCATTACTAGATGTTCCTTCTTTACGTTCTTACTATGTATCCCAGAAAAACATAACCTAATAATAACAGCTGAAGACAGCCTCTCATTTTAGTTTGTTTTATTTATCTGTATCTACTCCTGGCACTTCTATACTTGATATACCCATAGCGTTCCGTAATGAGAAAAGTTAGCCAAAGAGAATATGTAATGCTTTCAATTTCATGAAACTAATTTCCAGATTATTAAAAAGAGTAAATTCACACACACATATGTGCACACACACACACAAATGCATTTGCATATACATACATGCACACTTCCATAATCTGTAATTTTAAAACTTTTTGTAAAATACATTATCAATTTTCTAGCCTATGACAAATCTACTTAATTTAGTTTAGGTATGAAAATTGGTCGCATTATTGTTCTTGTTACATTTACAGCCATGAGACAGACTTGTGGTTCTTCAACAGCTGTGCAGAGCAGAGACGTAAATTTAAGGTAAATGCCATTGCTTTGCTATCTTAGATGAATATTAGTATATAGCGTTGTAATCACTTCCTTCGTTGTAGGTTAATTATATAAGGTTCTCTTTTCCAATAGGTAATTTTTTTTTTTTTTTTATAATTCTGTTTTAAATAGTTCAAGAATGGAATAGTAAAAAGCAAAAGTGAATTAAACCTAGGGGTCTTATTCTGACTCTGCCACAAACTAGTTATATAAGCTTGAGGAAGTCACTCAACATCTTTAAAATAAAGACATTGGGATACCTGATGGACAAAATATAATATTCTATGGTTAAAAATTTATTTCACTTTTTTTTTTGAACTAAGTGATAGGCATCTTAATGTTTCAGGAAAAGCTGTATCTTGGATGTTAGCTTATGCATTAAGGATTATGTTTGCCTATTCATTTGTTTTCAGTTACAAAGTACTTTATTAACATACCATAGCCAAAAATAATGCTTTGGAATCAAAGTATCAAATCCCATATGTTTGAAAACCATGGTGCAAGTATCATTTTATATAACACCTATGGAAGTTTTGTTTAATGCCTTGAAATAATTTTATAAATTGCTTTTAGGGAAAATCTAAGTTACACAAGGAGTTATCTTACCATGTATTTACTTAATAAACTACATTAAAATATGTTGTGATATAATACAATTTAACAAATTTCTACCATCCTCTACTTCACTCCAAATTGTTAAAATTAGCATTGTCCAACAAAACAAGAAATTCTGCAGTAAACTAATCAGCATTTCTAAAATTTCATGTTCCAGGGGAAAAAAATCAAAAATAAAGTATAAAATGTATAAATAATGAAATATTTATCCTGGGTTAAAATACTAACTCTGTGGGTAATAGAATTGGACACTGATAAATATGTTTTAGGAAATTATTAAAGTCCATTCATGCAGTGGTAAAGAATGAAATTGAATATTTCCTTTCCAACATTAATATTTGATTTCTAGTTACAAGAATTAGAGAGAAACTAAAACACATTTTGTTCCAAATACTGAAAGCAACATAAGCAAGAAATTTGCAATACGGGTTTGAGTAGGGCAATCTACTGTGATGCAGAAAACTTAGAAGGAATTTTTAAAAGCTGTTTTTTGCTGTCTATATTTTCTGTATATCAGAAAAATAAGCAGTATTATATTTTTATATCATAAATTTTAAAAAGAGCTTAATTTAAAAACTACTAACAAGGACAGACTATGCCTTGTGTGGTCCTCATTTTCCCATTCCAGTAAAGAACATTTCTTAAAAGGCAGCGTGAAATGGACAGTCTTGTAGGAATGTTACAGAATAAAATCATTCTTAAAATATTATGATGTTGCCACCTGTAGCCAGATGCACAGGGCTGACACCCTGTGGAGGAGGGTCTGGGACATCCAGTGCATCGTTGCTAAGTGTGCTTGTGTGGAAAACTTGTGAACGATCTACTCATGGCATGGAGGACAAAGAACATATGTTTTGGGGTCTGAAGCCTATCTTTGCCCTCAATTAGTAGGACCTTGGGTAGAGTAACTTGATCTCTTGAAGCCTGTTTCCTTATCTCTAAGACAGGAATAAGGATACCCACCTTGCCAGATCGTTGTGAAGACAAAAAAGAATACTATATAAAGTAGCTAGCATAAATCCTTGCACTTATAATGAATTAATAAATAATTTCTGTTACACTCAGCTCCAGGAAATTTATATTTAATCCAAGGTTATGATAAATATTCTCTAATATGTTACCTTCTACTTGGTCATAATTGTCACAATTCACTATTCACTATGATATGAAGTGTGCCTAGTTTATGAGAAAGCAACAGTGAGTGTTTTAGGTACTACTAGAGTATGTCCCCCTGTTATAGGCCTACACACCATGTATATGTCACACTTGCCACACGTAAACTTATAATGTTTGTCTTCCCTGCTAGACTGTGAGCTCTGTGACAGCAGGGATCATGCATGTCCTACTCATTTTCCAGTGCCTAACACAGTGCCTGGTGAAAAATAGAGCTCAGTAAATACCTGCTGGAACAATGAATGAGGGGGAGATAGTGTTGAGTGGAGAGTGTGAGGAGGCTGGAGGGGGGAAAAGCTTCATTCATTCAGTGAAAACTGAGTATTTATGTGTAATATCCTCAGGGACTTATGATTTGGTTGAGGAGACAGTAATACTTGCACACAAATATCAGGGCACAGTGGATGTGCTATGGGAATCAGAAAAGCAGAAAGTGCTATAAGTATTTTACTTTATTTTACTGAGTATAGTTGACTTACAATATCATATTAGGTTCAGATGTGCAACATAGTAATTTGATTTTTTTTTATAGATTACACACCATACAAAGTTATTTTATAAAGTATTGACAATATTCTCTGTGCTGTGCATTACATCCTTGTAACTTACTTATTGTATAACTGGTAGTTTGTACCTCTTAATCCCAGTCACCTCTTTGACCCTTCGTCCTACCCCTCTCCCCTCTGGTAACCACTAGTTTGTTCTCTGTATCTATGAGTCTGTTTCTGTTGTGTTATATTTATCTGTTTTGTTTTTTAGATTTCACATGTAAGTGAAAATATACAGTACTTGTCTTTCTCTTCTGACATTTCACTAAGTGTAATACCCTCCAGGTCCATCCATGTTGTCACAAATGGCAAGATTTCATTCTTTTTATGGCTAATATAATCACATCTTCTTGATCTGTTCATCTGTCAATGGACACTTCGGTTGTTTCCATAGCTTGGCTATTATAAATAATGCTGCTATGAACATTGTGGTGCATATAACCTTTTGAATTCATGTTTTCATTTTTTTTCTTTTTGGATAAATACCCAGGAATGGAATTGCTGAATTGTGTGGTAGTTCTATTTTTAATTTTTTGAGGAGCCTCCATCCTGTTTTCCATAGTGGCTGCCATGATTTACATTCCCACTGACAGTGTATGAGGATTGCCTTTTCTCCACATCCTCACCAACACTTACTATCTCCTGTCTTCTTGATAACCATTCTGACAAGTGTAAGATGATATCTCATTGTGGTTTTGATTTTCATTTTCCTGATGATTAGTGATGTTGAGGCTATACACATTTTAAAAAGAAAATTATTAATTCAGGTTCAAGTGATCAGAGAAGGCTTTGTGGAGAGGTAGCATTTATTTTAGGCTTAAAGAGAGGGAATTTGGTAGATAGAGAAAGTAAAGGACAATTTTTGATGGAGACATTTTCAAAAGATGTCATCAAAGATGTAGAGATGGGAAATGGTGAGGTCTAGTCAGGCAAGAGTAAGTAGTTTGTTTTGACCAACATAGAGATGTCACACTAAAGGAATAACGAATGGATTGGAGGGCTAGACGTATACATAGCCAATTGTATACAGCCTGACATGTCAAGCTAATGAGTCTGTACTTTGTGATTTAGGCAGCAGAGGTTGCTAAAGGTTTTTGATGAGGAAGTGACACAATGAAAGCAGTGTATTGTGGAGATCTAGTCAACAGTGGTGCATCTGGAGGATGCTTTGGGGGAAGGGAGTTGTGAGAGATCTGGAATAAGGTAATCTTTAAAAAATTATTGAGGCTGGCATTTCATGAATTGAGCTTTAGAAATGTTGAGTTTGAGGTGATGGCATGAAAGTAAATGGAAAGAGCAAGCTTTTAGAAAATTAGAGTTTGGCAGAGAGGTCAGAGTTAGAGACAAATATTTGTGAAATAATCCAGAAGTGATGGATGAATCCACGAAAGCAGAGGAGACTTCTGAGAAAGATAATCTAAAGAGGAGCTCACTAACATCGACAATTTTTAAAGCAAGAGGAAAAAGAAACAGACGAAAGTAAAGAGGGGAAAAGAAGAATCAAATTAGCTTTTACTCTATTGAATAAGGTCAAGGAAGGGGAGAGTTTTTAAAACACAGAGCTTGTCAACCACATCAAACAGTGACCATGAGGATGAGCATTTTCATACATGCACTGTTGAACTGCAACACTGATAATTTCTAACCCTCCTCTTTTTATCATTTGCTAGTAACTCAAGATCTGCAATGCTAATATTATCATTAATGAATGGAAAAAACCTTACTTTAATATAAATGTTAAATAGAAGATAGATAATAAATGTACTTTTACTTCCCTGATTGCTGTGTTTCCAATCATATAAGCAAATGTATATTGCATATATAATACTGAGTTCCCATAAGTTAAATCTGGGAGAAAACTGCTTTCTAGGAGGTCACATTTTCTCTTTTCTTAGCTACCCAAGCACTTGCCTCTTTCTGTAATCCATTAGGATTTTAAGTATATATTCCCTTGACTTCTCTTCCTTAACTAAAGTAAGAGGAAGAAAGAAATAGAACATTAATATTGTTAAGGGAGGTCTCCATAGGATTTAAGACTTAGGCTGCAAATTTTACCTTAAGATGTTTGGAGGTGTTGTACAAGCTAAATTGAATGACAAAGTGAAGAACAGTGTCAGTACATGATTAAAAACAAAAAGTGAAATTATTTTGAAATTCACTTACATTTAAGATGCATTGTGTTTCCTCTGTGGATTCTATTCATATCTATAATCCTGCATTCTCCATTTCTACTTGGTTTTCTTAAAATTTCTCTGCTACCTTCACCTTTTCCACTGTAGTTTTTCTTCCTTTGCCATTCCGTTCTTTCCTCTCATCATGTAATCTTGTCCATTTAACTTAATCTCTGTCCCTTCAGGCCCCATATTGAGAAAAGAATAACTTTAAGTGCCTTAATTATTTAATTCTATCTTGAACCTAAAAGGTATTCTAGCATATCATTTTACTAACAAAATAGTAAAACTATGTGACTTCTTAAAATCCAGTATCCAGTATTTTAGTTCTTATCTTGCCCCAAGAATAGAATAGTTTCTCTTATGCTATTTTACATTGTAGTTTTAATATGAAA
Source organism: Balaenoptera ricei (assembly GCF_028023285.1). Lineage (NCBI taxonomy): Eukaryota > Metazoa > Chordata > Mammalia > Artiodactyla > Balaenopteridae > Balaenoptera > Balaenoptera ricei. The sequence goes on along the minus strand of NC_082647.1, from coordinate 35,836,012 downwards.
GCAGATTTACCCTTGAATATCTCAGATACTTAGGAGGACCTGAAGCATTTCATGTAGTGCGAGAAATCTCCTGTTACTGATGACATGTATAGGTGGCTCTTTCAAAGTCAACCATCAAAATGGTTTTATCCTTCCTTCCTTAAATCCTTTTGCCAGACTTCCCAGAAAACTTATTAAGAAATTCAAACTAGAATTGCTTGGGATGGTTGTATTAAATGGCCAGTTTTTCTAAACAGATCTTAGGGTGTGCATGATAATTTTAATAACAGTGAATCTGGAAGCACGGCATTTGAAATGATCAAACAAAAGTGTAATGAATTGTTCTTTCAAAAATATTTGTCACTGTACCTTAATATGAAAAGCATATAAGCTCATTATAAGAATCTAACATGATTTTTAAGTTAAATTATGGTTGGTCACTAAGTTATTTTTCCCAAAGGCACTTAATAAATGTTAATAAATTGCTATAGTGTAGTAGGTATTTTAAGATGAAGATTATGTTCTCTGATTAGATGAGGATGAAACCACTCATGAGAACTAATTATAGTAGACCCTTGACATTCACAGGGTATGCAGCCTGAGATCTTCATGAACCCTCAAATTCAAGAAATTTCCAGTTCAAAAACATGAGAGGTCTGTGCAGTCTTTCTTCCAAAGACTGTCCTTACTCTGAATCAAATTACCATCGTCACGTGCAGAGTGTAACGCAAGTTAACTTTCCAACTTTCAGTAAAATTTACCTCTTGATTAATGTCAGTTTATTTTAATGAAACAGTTTTTTTCACATCACCGGTTTTTCTACATCAGTGAGAACAGGTAGAGAACAGCAAAGCTATATTTATGATGGAAGGAGCCACAGGAGTGGAGGAGTTAGTTTGTGTGTGTGAGAGTCAGCAATCTAAAGATTAGATCAGCCCCCCAGCATGCTTGATTTAGTTTCATGGCTTGACAAATTCCACAGGTGTAATGTCTTGGAACTTTGGGGTAATTGGAAAATAATCAGACCAATCCTCAACATCAGTGAATTTTAGGATCTTGCAATGTAGCATCAATGAGGAAAATCTAAAGTGAACAAACAAGTTCCCCGTACTTTCTCTGCTGATATTTTATTTGAAGAATTGAGAGAGGTACTCAATATTAATGTTAATATTTTTGTCCTTCTTACTTGTAAATATCCAATAACATCAGTAGATAACCTGGGCTACTCCTTCACAGTAAAAGTTGCCTGGGACGTTTTTGAAAGGCATGGGGGAAGGCTGTGTCTTGGGTATGAAGAGACCCCATAGAAGTTCAGTAATGAGTAGAAGCTTTATTTTAGTAACCATTGATTGTCGACTGGTTTGGCCCCGACATTCTGAGCTTGGTATTTTATCCCTCAAATTAGGGAGCCTCTGTTTAGATTCAGTTCACAGTTGAAGGTCTTGAATCACATCCAGCTTGGCTAAAAGTTTTTGGTGGTTATTTAAAAAGAAAGGATTTGTTTGATCATGCCGATTTTTTATTGTTCTATCATCATAAGCATAAAACCTGCAGGACCTAGTAGTTAAGCATCTTGATAACACAAAACAAACAGACAATTCCTTTGCACAGTATATAAATTCTTAACACTTCTAATGCTGACACTTACATTGCTGTAAAAGCTGCCACTTTGATATCTTCTACTGCTAGTGCTACTGCACATTCTAAAGTGACAAACCAAGGAACACATTGAACATTATGATGTGCTGACATGAGGAAAATTTGTTGTCTCACAGAAAAACTGGAGTAAATTCTTCAATAAAATATCCTTGTAAAAACAAACAAAAAACCTCAAAGGAGAAAATCATTCTCTCTATTCCACCTTCTTCCCATAGAACCAAGCATGTAATAGACATTTTTGGTTTATAAATTTATTTATTTATTATTATTATTTTTTTGGCTCTGTTGGGTCTTTGTTGCTGTGCACGGACTTTCTCTAGTTGCGGCGAGCGGGGACTACTCTTCATTCCGGTGCGCAGGCTTCTCGTTGCCGTGGCTTCTCCTGTTGCAGAGCGTGGGCTCTAGGCACGTGAGCTTCAGTAGTTGTGGCGCACGGGTTTAGTTGCTCTGCGGCATGTGGGATCTTCCTGGGCCAGAGATCGAAGCCGTGTCCCCTGCATTAGCAGGCGGATTCTTAACCACTGAGCCACCAGGGAAACCCCTAGACATTTAAAACATATTCATTGGTGATTAAAATACGTTTAGAGTTCTAGTTTCTCAAAAATGTGGGCATCGTTTAAACTTTTTGTTTTATTCCAGGAGAATTGATTTCCCTTAATCAATAACCATCGCCACTCCCCTACATAGTCTTAGAGTTCACTTAGGCTAATGATAGTTTTTAAATCTAAGAAATTACTTGAAAATCTTTTAAAAATGGAGAATCTTGGGTTCATCCAAGAATATTGAGTTAAAATTTGAGGGGATGGGATCTTAGAAAATCAAAATATTTTAAACTCTCGAGATTCTAATGCAGCTGGTCTGTAGAGTAGTATGTAGGAACCCTGCAACTCTTCTGCAACAGGAAAGTGGTTCCCTGTAATAAAAAGTACTGAGTCTGAATTCTTATTAATATACTGTCATTTTTCCTCTCAGGGACTCAGTTTTCCAACCTACAGAATTAAATGACTGTAAACTAGTGATATCTCAGTTTCCTTCCAGACTCAGCAGTCTTTTAATCTGAGTCCTGTGTTTTGTTTGCTTGTTTTTTATATATGTCTTTAAATCTGAGCTAACTAAAAAGGTCCCTGAGCGGGTTTCTTGAGATACCTCTCTCTGTTCCTTCTTTCCAGGGGCATTTCCAACAACATTGTGAGAATTTTATTTTTACTATCCTTAGTTCTCAGGTAAAATCATAAGATCTTATCTTTGACTTTTTAAAAAATAATGTCTGCTTTCTAAAAGTCCTTAGTATATGTCCGCTATGCCCAACTGGCCTTCCTTTAGATATTAGAAACCTTAAGGAAAAAAAACTCATTGTCTTCAAAGATAGCTGTCCGGTGCAGTGGTCCTGCACGCTGATCTCATTGTCCGCCACCCAGTTTTTACATATTATATGAGCAGCAGTATCAAACTACTTATGGTTCCTCCAAAATTGCTTCATGTCTCCATACAGGTGACCTTGCCCTTCTCTTTTGTCAGTATGCCCTTCTCTGCCTTTCCATCTGGAAAACTTCTGTGAAGCTTTTAAATCATCACTGTCAGGTACTCTATGAAGCCTCCTTTGAAACCCTCACCTGCCACACACACACAGTGTAGAATTAATTATTCCTATCTATGTATTATTTCTATGTCTTAGGTATACTTCTGTTCTTGCATGTATCACACTGAATCATATTTACTATAAGTTCCTTGAAGGCCAGGACTATCCCATTCATCTTCACATTTCCAGTGTCTGGTACATAGTATTTTTTTTTAAATTAATTGACTTATTTACTTTTGGCCGCGCTGGGTCTTCGTTGCTACGTACAGGCTTTTCTCTAGTTGTGGCGAGTGGGGGCTACTTCTCCTTGCGGTGCGCGGGCTTCTCATTGTGGTGGCTTCTCTTGTTGCGGAGCACGGGCTCTAGGAGCACAGGCTTCAGTAGTTGCGGCATGTGGGCTCAGTAGTTGCGGCTCACGGGGTCTAGAGCACAGGCTCCTTAGTTGTGGCGCGTGGGCTTAGTTGCTCCGCGGCATGTGAGATCTTCCCGGACCAGGGCTCGAACCCGTGTCCCCTGCATTGGCAGGCAGGTTCTCAACCACTGCGCCACCAGAGAAGCCCCATGGTGCATTTTGCATGAATGCGTGGAGTCCATAGACAAGTGCTAGTCTATAGCCCTATCAAATTCCTCCTTTCTCCTAGGCTCAAGGAGTGTTTTTTTCAGTTGCCTACTGGGGCATCTCAACCCAGCTCAACTTGTCTCAGACTGAAATTATTTATCTCTCCCCACACTTGTTTTTGTTAACTTTTCTGAATTCTGTTCTACAGTCTCCAGCTGTAAACCCTTTTAATTTGATTGGGCCATATTCCTCTGCCATAATGTGAAAATCACTCTGTTTTTCAACCTCTCAGCATGGCACAAAAGGCTATAAATTATCATACACCTGTTACTTTATAACCATGATTTAATCCTCACTGCTTATTGAACATGCTGTTTATTCACTTATTCATTCATTCACAAATGTTTGTAGTTCACTTCTTATATACTAGGCACTCTGCATGGCATCATGAACTATTAGAAGTTTGACACCTATTTGCTTTTGTTCCTATTTCTCCATCTGTTTAGAATGTCAGCCCCACGCCCTCTTATCTGGTTGCCAAACCTTTACACACACCTCAAGATCCTACTCCCTTGAGTCTTCTGACTCTTCGCAGAGAAATAACCCCTCACTCATGTATATTTTCAGAACCTGTACCATACTTTTTTATTATTCTACATGTATTACTTACAAAGGTAGATTATACCATATTTTATTAAAGTTATTTGACTACTTCTCTAGCTCAGTCTCAGACTCAAGCCCTTTGAGGTCAGAGATTACATTTTATTTCTAACATAATGCTTGGCACATGGTAGATGCTAAATAAATCTTTGCAGAATTGAATTGAACTAGGCAAATTGAATTGCTGTTTCTGTGTCAGAATAAGTTCAAGGTACCACTTCTTTCAACCTGATGAGACAAGTATGAAGGTATGATATTTATCAGCTTCTCTGTATTTCGTAGAAAGCAACTAGTAAGCAGACATGAGTATCATTAGAAGACCAGATTCAGGCTGCATAGCCCACCCTGCTCTCACATTACTAACACATCTTGTCTATTCTCTAGTTAGGCAGTCTGTTTATGAATAATACTTCAATTGATTCCTTTTCCTGGGTAGATAACATGTAATATACTTATTTAACAATAACAATGAACTCTTTCTCCTTTTATCTTTACCTAAATATTTTCTTTCCTGATTCTATCTTCTGGTTTTTGAATTGTATATACATATAAATATTTTGCTTTCAATAAGCCCTTTACTCCTTATTTAGTCTGTTTCTTTTGAACAAGATATACTGCTTCATAATTCTGTACTAAGCATGCTTCTAACCCCACTAAATATCAATGATACTTTTACTAGGGTACTGGAAGTAAGAAATCTGCTCAATAAAATGATATTGGAAGTGTACAGGATACAGATGATATATGAGGATTTCTCAAATATTATCAGGGAACTATATGTTCTACATGATTTATTGGTATATAGTTTTTATGAGTTAATTATATCTGTTGCTTTAGCCATGGGGATTTTGGATATTTCGACTAAAACACTGTCTAAATTTACTATGGAGTTTATCAGCTGCTCTGTTCAGGAATATAGATTTATTTTTCCTGCGAAACATGAACTCCATAGACAGGAAGTCCAGATTTGGCTGGTACAGCTGCTCAAGGATGACGCAAAAGACCAATGTTTCTTTCAGCCTCTTGTTCTGCCCCTGTATAGCCTCTGTCTTCATGGTCACAAGAGGGCTGCCCCTTCTCCAGGTATCATGTTCATGTTCCAGGTAGAAAGAAGGGGAAGACAAAATACAAATAAAGGCAAGTCAGCTGAATAACGAGTTTTAATAACAAGTTTTCCCAGAAGCTCCACAGAGTAGCTTCTCCTTCCATTTCATTGGCCTGAACAGTATCATATGAACACTCACTGCTTCATCTGAGTCTGTGAAGCTGATTATATTCAACCAGGCCTTTCGTCAGATTGAACAAAGTTTGGGTTCTTTTGGTAGAGAAGAAGAGAAGGATGAATTCTGAGATAGGCATCTTAACAGTGTCTGCCAACGACAATTTAACATAGCTGTTAGTACCTCATGGGGCCTAATGAATCTATGAAAAGAGATTTTTGTTTAAATTAAAAAACAAACCCTTGTGTTGAGGGCTGACCTTCAATAGATTGCAGTAAGGGAGCTTCTCTGCTATGTAGGAAACCCCAAGAAAAGAGATTTTATGACTTGAGATACTTTAGTGACAAGAAATTTTGTTTTTTGGTAAAATTTCTTCTAGGAAAATTTAGAAAGACATAAATCTGGGCATTAATGTGATTAAAGGTCAGTTAGTTATAGGACGTTATTCTAAGTTTTAATATTTTTAATTGTAACTAAACTGTTATTAAAGACTCCATATATTTTGAGTACTAGGTAAAGCACGATACAAAGTCAACTAAGCAGAGGTAATTCTTTCCCTCCAGGAAATTGCTACCGAAGCTTGGCAGCACTAGTGAGGTACCCCAACTGAACATACATAGGCAATGGAACAAACACTGGAAAGTTTAAATAAATGAAGCATATGCATATTTTGCAAGTACAGAAGCAAGTGTTTTTGAAGGATAGTGAAAAAAATAGTCATAGAAGGTAAAATTTAAACAAGTTAAGGTCAGAAAAATTTTTTTTTCACTTGGCTATTACATATTGCTGGAAACTTAAAGAAAGTTCTCACTTTCCTTCCAGCTATAGTGAAGATAAGAGATGTATTCCATACTTTTTCTATATTTCCTGCAGTAATCTGTATTGTAAGAAACTACACTAGAAAAATAGGTACTGCCAAGGAAACCCTTCTTGCTCTCCCTCACCTCCATCCCTACGGACCCACATGAGTTCCTGCTGTGTTCTAAGTGCCAGGTACCTTGCCCATGACTGGTCATTTTATCTCCATGTAAACCCCAGAATTGGTCGGTACTATCCCTATTTTACCTGTGAGGATCAGAGAACCAGAAGGGTTCAGTAACTTTCCCAAGGAGCCAGGGCAGATTGTCAGATGTGTCTTGTTACCAGAACATTTTTTTTTCCACCATCCTTTATATTTGAAATGAATGAATCATTTCTTCAGGAATTCTCAACTTCAGGACAGGCAGGAGGACAGAACAGGCAGACATTCCTCATTCTGTGAAGGCTGCCTGTCTGGTGGAAGGCTCACCATTCTGGGGAGTAAGAATGGGAGGTCCCTGTGCTGTGTGTGATTCTGCCCAACCAAACCAGGATTATTCTTGTGAGTGTTTGTCATCACTTCATCCAGGGCTCCATGAGAATAAGAAATTAATCATCAGTTTGCATCTGAGATACTGTAAATGCATAGTGATTTTTAATAATCTCACCTTCTCTAATAGGTCCAGCATGCTTTCTGGTAATTATCCAGAATGAAATTAAAATGAAGTAGAGTCCATCCTCTTCTTAAAGTGTGTGATTTATGGAATTAGTGCAATTGGATTTTATCTTGCAAACAAAAGAAATAGTATAATGAACTTTTCTTCAGAGAAATACATCATAAATTTAGGAAGTGAAGAAAGTAAGCCAAATAATCCTATTATTTTTGTTCTCTGTAGTAAAATTGTGAATGTTTAAAGATGTCTAGCTATTTTTTATCAGCTCTACCTGTATGTGGTTTCTTTTAATTTTATTTCTAATATTCATTTGCAATAGGCATTTTGCATATCATTAGACAAGGCAAATCAGACTCCAATGCTTTGTCAGTTCAGGCAGGTATATGGCGGACTAGGTGCAAGGTAAGAGTAGGAAATAGATTGTACTTGACAGCTCATTTACCCTCTGAAGAAGTATTCATTTCTCTCCCTCTCTAAATCTCTCCATCTCCCCTTCTCTCTTTCTCTCTTTTCCTTTCCCTCTCCCTTCCTCTCATATTCTGGCTTTCAGGCCTCACTTTGCAACCCCTTCGTTAAACACTAGAACATTGAAATCCATCTGTGAAATACAGAGACGCATATACATAAAGTAAAAAAGACTCAGTACTTTCTGGTTAGTGATTCCTGAGTCTTTGAGGACACCAGAACTTGTTGGAAGCAGTGTGCATGAGATATCAAGTTTCTGATGAAGGACTGTTAAATGGGTTATTCAGTGCTAAGATGTAACTTGCCATCACTAAAGGGTCAAAATAGCATTGATTAACAGTGTCATACCAAATACAAATTGCTTTAAAAGAAACATCTGTTCTGGGACTAATTGATAGTGCGGACTAGTTCTTAAGAGCTACATCGGAAACGAGTACTTAAGCAATTGATGCAGTTATGGTATTTGGCATTCCATTCAAGAATTTCCAGCACTGCTGGACTAGAGCACAGGTTAGTTAATATATTTTATTCCCCGTCCCCCGACCTTTTTGCTTGCTATTCTATTCAAGGAGATGTTTATTTAATAAAAAGAGAGTTCAGGAGTAATGTAGAAATAAATTGAGAAGTCTACTTTATACAATTTCATATGAAACAAATAATTATCATGCTCCAGTGCAAAAGCTACAAGCTAAAAACAAAATAGCAGTAAGAATTCGAAACTGGTTTACAGTATTTCCATGTATTAGAATTTACATCCTCAGTCAATCAATCCGTCAAAGAAACATGACTAAATGCCCTCCGTGTATTAGATACTTTGCTAAGCAGACACCAGGTACCATAGGGGATTCAAAGATGTTCCTATCCTCAGAGAGTTAGCAATCTGGCTAGATAAAAAATTCAAGATAATAACCGTTCTTCTAAGCCATTTTAAACAAAACTCAGTGGTTTAAGGTTAAAAATAAAAACCCTCCTTGACAGTTATGGCTTTTTATGGAATAAATTGCCTTTTTTTTCCCGCTCTAAGTGTTTAGTGAATCAGCCATCACTTATAAACTGAGCAGAGTAAGGTTTTCTTCATTTTTTGTGCCTCCTGAGGCTTTGTTTGTGGTTCTTTAAAATTTGTTTAGGACTGAGTTCCAGAGTCTAAGGGATATTGAAGTGTGGAAACGAGTCTAAGGATAACGAGTAATATGATAGAGATGGTTAAAGGGAAAATGGGAGAGCCGATCACAAAGGGAGTTTACCCAGATTGAAAAGAAGAAAAGGGAGAAAAAAGTATTTTAATAATTTCTTCACATTCAAAAGAAATTATCATGCCAAGGGTAGTAGGCATTTATTTTTTTTCATTACTGAGACTAAGGTAAGAATATAAATTCTGTTTTAATAAGACTAATCAGAGTACTTATATGCCGAATCCTCATGTCAGTGAAGGTTTTTAAGAGTTAACATGTTTGATGAAAAACATTTATAGCCACCGTTCTAAGTCCTGTTTTCAGTTTGCAAATAGCCTCATTTTGAGTGATTATTAAAGCAATGTGTGCTTACAAAAATAATTCAGAACCACAGAAGAATATGAAGGACTCAAATTCACCCAAATTCCAACCTCCCAGTGATCTTATTAACACTTACCTATGTGCTTACCAGCATTTGTGGGTGCATCCACGTGACATCATCATGCCAGTCTAGAAATGAATGCAGTTTTATATTTTGTAGTTTCTTTTTAAACATAAGAATCATTTGCATCCAGTCGTTGGCGTACAGCTTCGTTTAGGACCATGGAAAAGCACGAGCCTGTTTGTAAATGACCTGTTGTTGTTCGGTTCATGCTTTGTTGTAAAGGTAAGAGGCCAGACTCTGCTATATGGGGGACTCTGGGTTCCAGGACCCACTCCAGCACTCAGTACTGTATGACCCTGGGGAAGGCAGGGCAGTGGAGCCTCATTTTCCGCTTCTGTCAGCTGAGGGGATTTGACTCGTCTCTAGCTCTAAAAATTTATTATCCCAATGCTTTGCTTTTAGCAAAAGTATATACCTTTATAGCAGCTTATATTTACAGAAAAATCAGCCTTCTTTATTACATGTCAGAAAGCTTTTAACTTTGATAACGAGTTAGTTTTCGCCTTAATAGCACAGACAAAAAGAAGCAAGATTATTTTAAAATTTGGAAATTTATGACTCATTTACTGAAGTTAAAATATTCTGATAACTCAGAGAAAAAGTGAAATTTGTTGTTAGAATACTATACAATGTGCATATTCATCACACACAAATATAGTTTTCATCCCATTATGTTCTACATGCCCCCCCATGACATGCCAGCTTATCTGTTTAGAGTACTTTTCTGTGTGCTCAATTGTATATGTAAGGTTTCTAATGAAGAAAAATAAAATAAGGAATATTTAGAAATATAATTATGTAGAGGTCACAACTGTGAAAATTGCTTCTCTCACAATCACTATAACTTGACTTTATTGCCTAAATTATATAGTAATAAAAATTATTTGTATACTCCTAGAGTAACTAGTCTTGGTTCTTAGTAAGAATTTGCAATCTATTTATCTAAATAAAAGACAATTCTGTTATTATAGTCGCTTTTGAAACAGTGTTTTCTAGTACATTTGAAGCCACAAGTTGAAATACTTCAGATACTGTGAAATAAAAAAAAAAACTTTAAACTATTTCATTAGTAAAAATGTTTGCTACAATTTATTTATCATAATAGCTATTATTCATTCAAATCAATCTCCATGAGTTATGGGAAGGAATATAGAGCTGGGGTCAGGATGCCTGGACCATAACACTGTTACAGTGTTGTGAGAACTTGGGCAAATCATGTTAACTCCTCTGACTCTCTGTTTTCTCTTATATGGTGAGAATTGCTAAATAATGTGCATGAAAATGCAATAGAAATGTAAGCTACAATTAATTTCTTTAGTAGTTTTTCCTTCTAATAGAATGAAAACACTTATAAAAGTAAAATTCTGAATGAAATAGTGAACTAAGAATTCAGCCAGTCAGTGTTTACCTCTTCAGAGGCCGACAGCATCTAAATACACAGATCAGTTTTGTTGATTGCTCCCGTTCATTACTGTGCATGCTCTCATTCATTTTTCAGGAAATAAATAACATCTTTAGAAAGCTCTAACTTCATTTTCCATTCATAATAGAAGATTAGAGACAGACAATTTTGTTGACAGATTACATGGGTGTCTTATATTCCACCAGTTGGAATCTAGTGAATGATTTAAATACATGAAGTACAAGAATATGTATTAGTAATAAACTGACTTCCTTTCTGATGGCACTGAGCATGTGAATACCCACAAACACAGCTGGATCCTTTAAAGGATGAAAGTAAATTTCTGCTTGTTAAACTCTGATGTATTATTGTTAAAACATAAATGGAACCCAGTTTTGAAAAGGTGTTCCAAAAGATGCCACAATTATCTGAGCTGCAGATACATCTCCAGATGATCTGCAGATTTTGCGTGATTCTCCGTTAATGCATTTGCTCTTAGTTATATATAAGGAATATATTCCTTACTGAAGTTTTCTAGTTATATTTTTATTGTTCTTTTTAATCCTTTTCCATGTAAATACATATTATTTAAGAAAAATAACTCCAGAGATAAAAATCAGCACTATCATAAGTTAGTAACAGAGGAGACCAAAAATGTAAGGGTAGCATTATTTAGTATTATGCTTATTCCACTAATTAATAGTAACCAAATAAAGATTACGGCTTCCATAAAACTTTTACCATTTTTTTAAGTCAGGAAAAATTTAAAAAATAAAATATCTTCAAAAAATAACATGCATGCATTATTGTTTGGAACATGCAGGTAGGTACCCATTGAGATTAGTATGATGTGATTTGTCCTGCAGCTGCTTCAAATTAAGAACAGGTGTGGGAGACAGATTATGCAAATACTCATATTAATGTAATTGTCAAATTGGTGTGTTTACCATTGTGCTTTTAAAGAGTAGACTGTACTATTTTAAATGTAAATTAGCTTCATTCTTGAGAGCAGCTATTGGGTAATGGAAACTTGGTCCTGGCTTAGAAATGAATAATTTCTAATAGACAATAACACAATTCTAAAATCTGACATTTTCTTTCCCAGTAAACTCTTTCACACATAAAAAATGACAATTCTATATTATTTTTAGTACATATATAGTCATGGAGGTTTGTGTAAGTTTGAGTTCATTTTGGCACAAGACTACTATTTTCTTTTTTATTGTGGTACATAGTGATTACTCTGATAGCTTTTGATCTCCTTCTATCTTTTCTAATTCAGAACTCATCTCAGCTTTCCATCTTTATGGATCTAAACGCTCAAGAAATATATTCTTTGGAGAAATTGCATTATATTTAATTTAATAATAATCTTACCTCATAGAATCTAGTTTCCTTACATTGTATTTTAATATTTGAAATGTTTAAACACTAATTTTGGTATTTTAAACCATGTTTTATGAATACAGAGCAGGCTTTTAATACTGGTTCATTCATGTATCTGTGTGAGGATTTTATACGTGCCCAATGTCATGATACACACACAGCTCTGCCCAAAAAAGGGCTTTATCTTAGTCCCTAGCTGGTCTCCTGTGCCTCTTAGTGACAAGTTTGTTGGCCATTATATCTGAATATAATGTGGGTGACTAGGCCAGTGAAAAGGAAGGCTGAGGAGTCAACCAGAGATGTTAGAGAAATCACATTTCTTAGGTTCCCATCCTTTTTCAATGCCTCTTTTTCTCTAACAAAAGAAAGGTCCTAAAGCATTTATGATTTTATTTTCACTTGACCTATATTCAGGCTTACTTTTTATACCTGGTAATGTATTTCTGCTTTCTCATTTCACAGAATAAGAAACTGAGTCTTAGAAAGGTTAAATTACATTATCTAAGGTCATGTAGCTGGTGGTTTGAGCTGGGATGTGAATTCAAATCAGTCTGATTCCAATTCCTCTGCCTCTTACCTTGCCACTAATCACTGATAACATGCATCCCTTAATTGCTGTTTAAAATATCTCAGATTTTTTGGTTTTAGAAAACATGATCAAAATAAGGGGAATGACAAATGTGAAAACTACCTTTTCCTGAATGTCTTTGTTGTTTTGAATCCAGATCAATTTGTGGTTAAGATAAAGCAGTGGTGATGAAGGGAAGGGATTGGAGGGATGTGTGGGGCCTCCCCCATGAAAGCGGTCTCCATCACCACTACCACTAGAAGATTCTACTGGAGTGACTCTGACTTCCTTTATTCCTTTCTCTCCTATACCTCATCATCCCCAGCTATTGGGAAGCACTATTAAGAAGGCAGTGGGACTTGGTAATGAAGTTAGATATTCACCCACGAATGTGGGGAATTATCTTTTGATACGGAGAAAAAAAAGTGAGTGGCAGTCCTGAACCTCTACTGGAGGTTTTCTTGGTGTCCTGAGAGTTTTAATATCAAATGGTAAGAGATTTTCTGTTGGAAAGAGTGCTGTTTTTTTAATAATTGGTCCTCTTCCTTCAGGTTGCCTCTCTACCTCACCTCATGATCAGGAGGGGGGAAAGGGTTGATGGGGAGAGAATGATAATCAGAGATGCCAACAAGATGAGCTTCTGTAAGCAGTCTCTATTCCTCATTAAAGAGTCTATCATTTATCATTATTGGCAAGAAAAGGAGCTGCCACTGAGACCAACAGTGGATAAAAAGTAGCTGATCCAAGGGCTGCTGCTGCTTGCCCTGCAGGGATCAGAAAAGGAACTGCCACATCCTTCAGGCCCCTCATAAATTCCTACGGGTGACCATGATCTGAATTGTTCCCCCCTAAGGAGTAAAGCATACAGTAAAAGAGATGCTGGTACTTTCTGAATTTGAACAAATGAAAGTATGATACAGTGTTTTGTTTTGATACATAACAGATATAGCAATGGCTCCTCATGCTTCATTCATTGATTCAAGTCCTAGTCCAAAAATGCATTCTCATGGGAAGGATCACCAAAAGGTAGTTATAGATCTTGCCCAATCCACAGACTCCAAGGACATCTAGGGTTAGTGCCTCTGTGAAGGTACAGTGCCCTACATAAGCAAAGCAGTGAATGCTTCCTTGTTGTACCCTCACTGCTTTTGATATTTCTGATAAAGTTGGTGGCAGAGGCATTTCAGAAGTACTTTGAACAGGAGTTTCTTACTTCTACTTTGATGCTTAAAAGTATATTGCTGCAAGACCATCAGCTAAAGTGAGATTTCTACTAACAAAAAAAATTAATAACTTTATAGATATTTTGTATTGCCTTTTGAAGAAAAACCCAAAGCAAGTTGAAAGCTATACAGTATATCTAATCTATTACTTTCTGTTTTATTCCCCATATTATTATTTTAAGTTGTTTTGTAGTCATTTTACTTTTTCAGCAATTGAAATTAATACGTGAAATGCAGTTTTTACATTGAGCAAGAAAAGCTTTTGCTTTAAGAAATGCCAAGTCCCTACCCTGAATCCTTGGGCTCTAACCCTATGTCCATACGTTCCTGGACAGTGCCTCAAGGTAAAAAACAAAGATTTATTCTGTGCTCAGTGTCTGATTTGAAATATTCAGAATATAGACTTACTCAGAGATTGGAAGCTGGTTTAATACATGTGCCAGCCATCCTGAAAGGCATTTCAGTAGGCTCTGTACCCTGGCATTTGTTTTAGAAATAATTGCATGCAAATGTAGTTTAACATCTGTACTATGTCTCTTAATCCTAACCAGGCATTTTCCATTAGATGTACTCTGAAAATCACATTAAGAAAAATATATCATCTGTGAAATTGTATTCTGAATGCCCCAAATAGCAAAGAAAGGGGCAGTATCCAGTTAAATCTAATGTGAAGCATTCCTTTTTTCTCCTGAATCCCAAATTTTAAAATGTTTATTTCATTTCTCTTAGTGCTGCACTATAAAATTGAAATGAGATTTTCTGTTTTCCAAATTTTTCCATTTAGCTTACCACAAAACTTTCTTGAAGATGAAACTACCCTGCTATGTAAAATTTTCTTAATTTTTGCTTGGTAATACAAAATGTAAGTTAGTTTATGTTGGTACCTTTATGGGAATACAATTCAGATAAGTTACATTTTAGTACATTGTATTCTTGCAAGCAGAATTTTCCAAGTGGAATTTTGTTACTGAACTGACTTTAAATATACTATAATTTACTAGTGTACTTAAAAAATTAGGGGAAGAATATTAAGGAATAAAACATATGCAAAGTCCTAGGAAAGCAACTGACTGGAAAGAAGAGGAAGGGGAGTTCCTGGAAAAAAAGTTATTTCTTGCCATCATTGAGATTTAAAAGAATATCTTGTGCTCTTCTGCATTGGTCACAGTTACTACTTCAAGATTGTAGTAATATAACTCTAAATACCTAAGAAATGTGTTCATGTATTTGACCCTTCATTTAATCCTCCAAGAGAAAGTCAGGTGATGTACACATGTAATTATGAGAAATTTGAAGCATCTAAAGGCCACTTTGCTTTCCATGATGCACTTGAAGATCTGGCTTCTGACTCTCTGTCTCCATCCCTGCCACCCTCTCTTGCCTAGCACTCTTTTCTCTGACCTTGCTGGACTATCAGTGTTTCTCTGAATGATGCAGGGGCCCCTATACCTTTAAGCCTTCATAAAGGCTGCTTCTTTGGTCTTGAATGCTTTCCACCTACACTCACCTCACACCTATTTGTATACTAATGTCCATTTATTATCACCTAATCTAAAATACTTTGCTATCCACTGTCTGCCATGTTAAGTACCAAGTACCCTTCCTCTATACTCCCATAGAAACCTGTGCATCTATCTGTCATAGCACTTATTATGATACCCTTCACTAGTAGTTTGTCTCCCCAGTTTGTCTCTAACTTCTTTGGGTTAGGGACTCCTACTTAACCCTGCATCCCCATTCTTAACCTAGTAAGTAGTTTTCCATAGTATCCTGCAGAAGTGAGAGAGAACCCTACCCAAAATTTAGTTTAGATGTCGTAGCTGATGACACTCAGCACACCAAGAGAATTTGAGAGAAATTTGATTACTCACATGGGAGATGTCTGGGGAGAACCAATGGGACACAAGCAGGTCCAGGCTGGCTTGGGATAGTAGAGGGTGTAGGCTGGGGCTGTATAATGGCTATGGGGTGAGCTGGGGAAAAGATCCCTTGAACAAGTGTTTTAAATTTCTCTCCGGTGGCAAAGGTGGAGGTGCATGCACAAGTTTTCTGTCCTGATGTGGAGCCATAGGGGAAAGGGAGGTTGAGGCCTAAAAAGTCAACAGTCAAATAAGAAATGGAGTCAGACCCTTTACTGTAAGTGACAACTAGATGGTCATTAAATCTTTGGTGAATAAAATACTGAACAAACTACCGTCAGTCAGTAGCCCCCCATCATCAACAGGTAGCTTCAAGCACCTACATGTCCTGTACACCATCCATTTCTTAATGCTTTCTCATTCAATAAGGAAAGTTGTTTTACCCGGGCCTGTTTCTTACCTTCTACTACCTCACCTAACCTCCTTAAGGCAACAAGAGACATCTGTATTTTCTTTTGACTACAGCAAAAAAAGAGCAGAAACCTAAGGACTGTTACTCTTATGTGAGCGTAAGCTATTTCTGCCTAGCCCCAATATACCCAGGGGGAAAATCCTACGCATAGAATCCATCTTCTTTATCTATTAAGTAATTACTGTATAACTTAAAATGCTGTCTTCCATTCTCCAGATGATCATGAGAAATCCAGCTCCCTGTTTTTTTTTTTTTTTTAAGAAGAGCTTAACATATTCTCTTGAACAAAGCAAACAAGCATAGAACAAAAATAGAATATTCTACCAGTACTCTGCATGAGTATCTCATGCCAGAAGTGTCTGTTGACTGCTGTCTTCATCTCCTCTTAAAATGTAATAAGTACATCACTTGTAGGAGCACTACAGGCATCTTTTGTTTTCCAATGACTTTAGGCGCATGAAAGATACTTGATTAACGTCCCTGGAGATGCAAGTTGTCTAAGTAGTCAGTGGACAGGTGTAGGTCTTATTCTTCTCACAGGCAGCTCCGGGTCATCTGCCCCGTCCTTGAGCTCAGCCTCACCTCTGCAGACATCTGCAGACATCTGGGCTCTGTGGATGAGAGGTGTCCGTATCTTTTCTATTCCTGGCTCCTCTGCTGAGGTTTCTCACAAGGGTGTCAATTAGTGCCAGTTATGATGGCGGCTTTCTGAGGTGAATAAGAAGGGGATTGACGAAAACCAGGGTGAAAAATCTGAGTTCGACACTGTTACATTGTGTAATCTTTGTTAATTCTTCAGTTCTTTTAAGCTGTGAAATGGGGATCGAATTTATTTTAGAAATGTCAGTGGATTTAATTGATTAATGTTAAGTACTTTAAAATCTCAAATCCTCCAAATATGTGGTGTGTGGATTGAGACAATAGCCATCACTAAACTTTCTTTGCTAGTGTTTACCTACCCTTTCTTTTTTAAAGAAAAGAAAAGAAATAATTTAGAATCTGTTGAACAAGGAAAAACAAATGAGTATGTAATCTTAAATTATGATAAAAATAAAAATCCTAATGCCCATCAAGAATCAATACATTAATAAATGTACCTGTGCAGATATTTAAAAAATTTAACCTAATATTTTATTTTGCCATTTTTATATATTAAACTGTGTTTTGCAGAATAGAAAGTCTGATTATACAAGCTGACATTTTAGGAGAGGAAAAGATTTATAAAGCTGACATTATGACAGCAATTTGTGATTACTTCACTTAATTTTGCAACTAGTAAAACATGAGGTGGCCAAGATCATGACTTCCAGCCTTATCTTTTGTCTCTTTTGTCTTTGAATTATAACCTAAAATTTGCTCCAAAACTTAATTTAAAGGCTATCAAAGTTTAATCCTAATTTTGGCAGTGGGATCATTGATTGAAACATTTTGAAGTATTCTTGTTAGTTTATTTCTCCGGCTTCAAGTCACAGAAATACACATAAAACTTAAACAAAAAAGTGGGATCTATTCAAAGATACAGAATTGGTCACAAAATACAAGGAAAAATGAAACAAAAATCTGGTCACAGAAAGATAAGAAGCAAAAGCAAGATCGTTGGACAGGCTCTGTGGGGTCCCAGCATTAGGTTGGATGAATTCCTGTTTATTATTCTCAAGAATCAGTTATTGAGAGAGGGAATCTGATTGGCCTGTTTGTAGCAGCCACCTACCCTTGAGCCAGTCCTACCAATTTGCATATGATGTTGGGAGCTGGGGTGCAGAATGGGCATGGTCCCCCAAGAAAAACTTTGGTGTTGTTAGCAGAAAGAGGAATAGATTCCAGGTAGGGAAGATCAACAGATTTCCTCTGTAGTCACTGAGCTGGTTTGCTACAAGATTGTAGCATGGTCTCGACAATAGTTTTTTTCTCAAAGAACCCTACTCTTTCAACAGTAAGGAAACACAAGGCAATAGGGAACTGTAGGGAAATAGCACCTAGTAACACATTTGTACATGAAGATTCACTAATACATATGTTCCTAAGGATTATATAAAAATCAAATTTATTTTAGATGAGTTCTCTTTCTGTTTAAATAAATACAACCTTAACTACATTTTTATTTTGAATAATTAAGGAAATAGGAATCCCTAATTTAATTTGATAAATTTGGATGTTCATGTTGAGTTTGTTACCAGTGAATGGTATAATTTGGCACGTTTAGCAAGGAAAAGAAAGTATACTATTTTAAAAAATTTACACTGATCCATGAACAGGCAGAAAATTATAAACTTTTAATAATCGGTACCTTCAACAATATTCTGTATGTCCTTGGACCAATTTTTTAAAATCATCTGAGTTAGCAGACCTAAGGAATCCCCATTCTGATCATAAACACTGCTCTTCCTTGTCATTCTCTCCACATCACCACCCCCGCCGCCCACCTACATGGCTTCCTGATCCAACTGTATCCCATGATTAATGATGACATTAAAGAAACTCTCGCTATTTTGTATTGTTCACACTGACTTTGCTCTCCATTCTCCAAACTGTGGCTTTCCTTACTCTTACTCCCAAGCAAGCTACTGAATATTCCTACAGAAAATCACGGTATCAGGCAGTATTGAGTCCACAACTTCAGCTTAGCCTTCATCCCTGTTTAGCAGTTGTTTCTAAACTCCTCACTCCCCCCCTCCCTACACCAGCTTCCTGCCTTAACTGTCCCCTTTAAGCTCCTACATCTCACACCGAGCCCCTATTCCCAGTGGCTTCGTCTCCTACTTCAGAGATAAAATTTAGAGGCCACCAACTAAGATCTCCCTCTGCCTCTCTCATCTCCACTCCTAAAACAAACTCATATTGGCACCTCTCTTTATGCCCTTTTGTATCACAGTGAGATCTTTTCTCCAAGGCCAACTTGATACCTGCCCTGCCCAGCCTTTCCTACGACCTTGTCGTGTCAGCCTCACAACTGCTTTCCTGTATCTTCAGTCTCCCATTTTCTGTAAATCTTCCTGTCTTTAAAAACCAGACACCCACAAAACAAAATCTTATTTGAACCCTTGTTTTATATCAGGCAATCTTCCTAACCCACTCCTTTCCTTCATCATTAAACTTTTGGAAAGAATTGGTTACCCTTCAATCTCTATTCCTTTTTTAACTTATTATATTATGTCTCTATCACCATTCCCATTCTGAAATTATTCTTTTGAGTATCACTGACAACCTCTGAAAGTTGTATGCAAGTCAAAGTCCCATCCTACTAGACCCTGTCAGAACACTTGAGACATTTGACACCAGTCCTCTGAATTTGGTGGCTTTCCTCATCTCTGTCCATAACTTTTTATGTTCAATTGTTATATCAGTGGTGCTAAACTCTGGCTGCACATTATCATTACCTGAGGTGCCTGAGCGCCATCCTAGCCTAATAAAATCAGAAGCTGAAGGCGGAGGAGCCCAGCATCAGTATTGACTCAAAGCTCCCCAGGTGATGCTAGCACATGGCACAGGTTGAGAACCATTCCTTTACATGATCTCAGTGACAGAACTTATCCACTTCCTATGGGGTCACCACCACATAAGGTCTCAGATCTCTATATATCTTGCCTTGTCTCCTGAACTTAAGGCTTATGCTCTACTCAAATGTTCGCTAGAAATAACTACCTGGATGTCCTGCAGTAAGCTCTAGTGTAGTATTTCTAGTATTTTCAGTTAAAGCACATTCTCCTCTATTCCTTAAAAACCATTTTCTCTTGCAGCCTCTTATCTTGCTGGTGACATAACAGCCTACTCCCAGTGTCCCTTATCCTTCACTCTCTCACTCTATCACTCAGGTAGTCTTGCAATCCTCGGAAGTTAGCCTCTCCTCAGATTGAGTATATCCTGTTCTTACTTTCACTGCTCCTCATTCAGCCCAGACCATAAATTACTCTCCAGTGAACCTTCGGGCATCTTAGGCTACCAGCTACCAGTTTTTCCCAATTCCAGTCTAAGCCCACACCCTCATGCTTTTCTCTTGTCTCCTTAAAAGAAAATTTGCTCCTCCCCTTTACCTCAGTACATGACAGAAGTTCCCTTTGTCTGATGGGCAGGACTTTTCATACTCCGAGCTTCCCAGTCTTCTCTCTCACCCCCGTCCTCATCCACACCACACTCCAGCCGTACCCACATGATCACATTTCTCAAGTACAATTCTAAATCTTTTGGATTCCCCCTTTCTTCCTTTCCACGTCTTTCTTTTTCGAGTAATAAATTCCTCATTCTTAATACATTCTTCCAATGCAATGGAACTGTACTTTTTACCTCTTCAACAATACGTTTCTCTCTAATGTTGAGTCTCAACCTAGGATCCATGGGTAGAATTCAGGAGGTCTATGAATATGAATGGAGGAAAAAGAGTATTCTCACTTTCACTTCTAATTAAAACTTAATATTTTCTTCTATTATGAATGTAGGTAACAAACCACAATAGTATTGGCAGTATCTGTGGCACTGTCCTCAAAAAAAATTACAGATGTTTTCATCTGTTGGCAAAAATATCTAGAAATATTAGTTATGCTTATTACTACTTAAAAATTATAGTGGTTATTAAACCTGACATTGTATATTCTTATTTAATGTATTTACAAAGAAGCACATTTATTAATATTTCACAAATGTGGCTTTTTAAATATTTTGAAAACTGAATTTCAACATAACTGGTTTCCTTTCTAACTTCTTACATTTTATTTTATCCAATTCAATTTTTTTCTGAGGAGGCCATTCTTGACTTTAATGGAGTGTCAAAGGGTTCAAGATGCAAATGGCACTTACTTAGTTGTATCCTAGTTTACAAGGCTTGCCTCCCACTCTCCTCTGAAACCAAGGACAATTTTCATTCATTTTTATATCCACATGGCTAACATAATTTATAGCACACAGTAGGTACTGAAAAATGTTCACTGACTGAATAATGGAATAAAAGAATGAGAAATTACCTGTCCCACAAATATCCTGAATACAGAAGACAATATTTCTCAAAGTGTAATCATGGAAGCTCTAAATCACAATCACCAAGATGCTTGTGAAAATGCATATTCATGGGCCCTATCTCAGATCTTTTGAATCTGAGTCCCTAGAAGTGTAGAATTTTCAATTATAACAGTTTATCCAGACATTCCTTTACATGCTAACGTTTGAGAACCTGTTCCAGTAGGCTATTGTGATGCACAGCAGCCTTAAAAAATAAATAAAAGCATGAGCTTTTGTAAATAATTTCAGCTCCCTGGGCTCTATTTTCTTTCTCTGCGAAGTGATTCTTTAATGGCTGCACCCTATTCTCTTCAATATCATATGGGTTTTGTAGTCAGTGCCACAGAACGAAGTAAGGCAGGACTTACTCCTTGTTCAGAATGAAGAATGAAGAGTTTTCGGGCATGTGTTCATATTGGTTTCGTCCTGTGGGTTACATGGTCCCTGCACCTCGTTGACTGACTCCAAACAATATACCACCTACTCAGATCCACTGGTCTTATGAAATAATGTTTGCCAGACAGCAGTTCTCTTTTCTTCACCTCCTCTGTCAGGTCTAGGCAGCTTTTAGTCTGTTTTTCAGAGGTGGGCTGGGGATAGACGAAGTAATTTGAATTTGCAAAGCCAACACATATTATCCTGGCACAACTCTGGCCACACTGTCCCTGGGACAGTTTCCATCAGATGTGATGAACGGCCTAAAGATAGCCAACCAAGCCAACAAACAGAACAGTTAGAGTGGAGGAAAGGCCAATTAACCGTTTAATTTTATTCCTGTTTCATACTGGGTCAAGAGTATCCACATTTCTTGGCTGGCTGAACACTGTTTTAAAATTTTTGCACCTTTAAAATGTAGATCATTATTCCATTCAGATATCATTTTACGCCAAATTTTATAAGACACTAAAGTTTTAAACATGTTAAAGAAAAATTTGATCCCATTTTCAGCCAGCTTCAAGAAAAATTATAATTTAAAAATATTTTCATTTGTTAGGAAAGATCAATTTATAATACTTTCCTATTTTTCTATGAAAATATACCTTCATCAGCTTTGCAAAAATTAAATTATTTCTTAGAAGTCACTTCACCTTGTCACTGAATGCAGACACCCTCATGTTAACTTTTTGCTTTGCCACACCAGGTTTCTAAGGAGAAAAAATATTTTTTATTCATATGGAAGAGGCTTTGATTTGTATCATGAAGTCCAATAGGGATGGAAAGCTATTTGAACGCAGATAGAATGTCTTGGGAATTTTTGCATCCTTTACAGTGTGTTTTATACACAGTAGAACTTTAAAAATTTTTTATTTGAAAGAAATTGAATGTTCTGAAGCAATAATGATAGCTAATAAATATTAACTACATAACTAAGAAACATTAAGTATATGGGTACCAGCACGATTCTAAGTACTTTATAAATCAATGTATTTAACAACCCTAGGACGTTGTTACTTACTACCCCCTTTCTAGAGAGAGAGGCCAGAAGAGCAAAGTAACTTGCTCAAGGTCACACTACTAGTAAGTGTTGAGTCAGGATCTGAACCCCGGCAGACTGTCTCCAGAGCTAGTATTCTTATTTCCAGCACTGAACACTAAAGTCTTTATTGTTTTAACAGAAAATTGCAATGATCCATATTTAACGGAAGAATAGTTTCCCTCTGAAGTTAATGTTGAAAGCCCCTTCCAGTACACTGTCCTGGCCTTTTCACTGTTAAAAGGTTCTTTGGTGCTTATTTGAAACAGATGCAAACACTTAAAACATCCATTCACATTGTGTTTCCCTGTGATTTGCTGGATTATGTCAGGTTTCCTCCAGGAGACCCATTTCTAAATGACTGTCTGATTTCATTCGCCTTGCTACTCCTTCACAGACCTGCAGCTTCATGGATCTGTTCAAGCATGGTTGGTCGGAGGTTGATTAGCGCGTCTCTTGCCAACATTCTGTCTCCATCTGTTGTAGAAAGCTCTAGGACAGCCAGGAGAAGAAGCTGGGTAGGTTTTTCAAAGCAGTTTCTTCAACCAAGCTTTTTGGCAAGACATGATGACGGGCTAATGGCAGTGCAAAGTTTATTCTCACATACTTTAAACTCCTGGAGTTATTAGTTGGGAGTTACTTAAAAGCCTGTGCCTTTCAAATGGTTTGCTTCTTTCCAGGGTATTGTTCTTCAGTAAACATAAGATTAAGTTGACTTTCTCTTTTCATAAATTTTGCTTTTTAACTCTATTTTTATTCCTTGCTCAACTCTTTTGATTATTTAAACTGTATGTATCTTATAATTTTGCATGCAGAATGACAGGGCAGAAATGTCACTGTGAGTCCTTAGTGTGGGACAGTCCTATCTCTTTTGTCCCTAAGGATAGATTAATGACAATGACAGTATCATTTTAATGTGCTGTATTTTTATCTATGGTAACAGGAATGATTTGGCATTGTCAGGCAATGATTGCTTTGGTTAAACAAAGTTTCTGATGAACAAAAATATGTCATGGCATCAGAAGGTCCTTCAGAATCTTGTTTTATGTCAAAGTTATCTCAATGGTTATCAGTTAAAATCATATTGGGGAAATGTTTGAGACACAATTAAAGAAGATATGTTTGGATTATACTTAGAATTACTGAAATTATGTTTCTGAGTCATTTGAGCTGAGAATGGAGAACATTCTCTCTCACAGTGAGGCTTCAGGCTACTCCCATCACAGAGCTCTAATCTGTAGAAGAAACGTAGCAAAAATCTCCTTCTTATAATGAAATCCTTCCGATAATTTTGGTACCTGTATCCTTTAAATGATGCCTACAGCATTTTATTTCATAGCATCTTTTGTGTATTTTTATCAGTGTACTTGTACCTGGTCTGGAAATGTCCTGTTTCTTAATCGTCTCTGTATCCTCCCTTCAGACTCTGTGATTGCGATGGCAGATCTTCAGCACCTGACGTGTTTTGTCTATGTTAGACACAAAGTACAATATTTAACTTGGGTGCTCTTGAAAGAGCTTAAGATGATGTTGCTTATTTATGAAGTTTCATTTTCAGTACTAAATACAGTGTCGTGGCACCTTTGGGGTTGTCACGATGCTCACTGATTTTTGGTTTTAGGTAGATGAGTGTCGATCTGAGGATTTTTTGTTAGTCTGGTTCATTGCTGCAGTACGGAGTAGCATTTCATTTCTTTTTTTTTTTTAGGATGCTTATGACCTCCTTAAATAGCAGTCCAAAAATCGTGTGGCTTGTTTTGATTTTAACCAAAGTTACAGCTGCCTAGCTGTAAAGCAGTCAGTTTCTCTTATTATGACTAGTTCTTCAACTTGTACTGTTTTAAATTGCCTGCAATTAGCATATTTCAACCTTATTTTTAGGTTTAAATTGCAGTGTGAGAGTGTACTCTCCTCTTAGCTAATTAGTGCTATCAAGGAACAGTAGGTTACCTCATTAGTACCATGTGCATTTAATTAAAGAAGAGAAAATTGGAGTTAACCTCATAGTTAATATTTTCACAGAGTGCTTCAATGCCAACACCTTCAATTGGAGTCACACCCCTGTGTATCTAATTATGCACTGGTGCCAAATAAGGTTAGCAAGGGTACTACAAGGCTGTTGACAAAAATAATTTAGATGAAAAAGTGTTTGTTGGATTCTGACAGTAAAATATAACTTGAACGTTTTTTCTTCATCCTCATCTGCCAGCATCAGGTAACATACTTCTTCATAGGAAATTGAAGGGAAAGAGTAGTTTGGAAGCCATTTTTTTTTTCTGTTTAAATTAATGTTGCTCTTATCTTGAAGAAAATGGCATATAGTGATGTAAAGCATGTACAATCCGTTTCTCAAACAGATCCCCTGAACTTCAGAGATGTATTTGAAAAGAATTATTTATAAGATGTAATATTTACATGCATCAAACCACTACAAATACTCCCTGACACCCCTACCACATCCCTCCTTGCTTTTCTTGTTTTCTGATATAATTTCCCTTGTGTATCTTACGAATGGGGATCATCCTTTCATATCATACATGAAGTCTAAGGATGTGTTGTCACATGGTCTACTCAAATGCAGTGTAATCCTTTTGCCCTTCAGACAAAATCTTTTGAAATGTCTAATGCTACTTAGGTAAAAAATGACATTCCATGTCATTTATCAATAAATAATCACTTTGCTTTTACAGATAAAAATGCAAACTATTCATCTGAGTGTATAGAGAAATTTTCAATACAAAGGACACAATTCAACAGGTTTTAACAGAGATTACTGAGTTTAGCTCCATAGTCTTAAATATGTATTTAATGGCAATATTTGTGTTATAGTAATGCAGAGCCAAGGCAGTTTATTTAAAGGGATTCTTGTGATTGTTCTCACATTTCATGACAAGACAGGATTTATGTTCATTCGTATTGGTTATAATTGACTACAAGTCAACAGTTAGCTTTTTCAAAAAGAGATAAAGTTTTAAGGACAAATAGCATCCCATACTCTAAAATCACAGTACCATTTAAAGCTATAGGAATATTTATTAATAAACATCGGCCATAATTTTAGCTTAGAAGTGGGAAGTGAGGCTCCTAAGTCAATATCCTGGTAGATGATCGATAATTTTTGGCTAGTGGTTATTTCATATGTTCAAATATTCAAATTAACATCTGCCAAATTATTCCTGTTTTTTAAATTTATATTTAATACTATTATTAGCTGTGAGACAAAGGTGGAGTAGTCTTGCCTAGGTCAACCTACCAAGATAATAATCCAAATAATATTTTCTTAAATGATAATGTACGTTATTAGCGTAAACCTTAAGACTGGAAAAAAAAAAAAAAGCCAACTCCTGATTCTCTTTGTTTAATCTAGGAATTGCTTCCAGAAACAAAATTATGTGTCTGTGGCCACTCTTCTGGTGATGGGCATCCTCACAACACATTTGCAGTAAGTTACACTGGGCAATTAGTAATTCAGCTACTATGCACAAGGCCATAGACCCAACCCTGCTAAAGAGATGGTCTGTGATTTTCTATCAGCCACTGCCTTCCATTGATGCAGATGATCAAGAGATGACTAATGTTAAGGCACAGATGTAATTAGTTTGTTTTCTGTTACTTCTTATATTCTCACTTCAATTATGTTTCATCAGATATACATACAGTTCAGTTTCTGTGAGTTGATGGCATTAAAGTTTACCTTATATATATGAGAGCATATGGCTTTTTCACCTCTGTACTTTTCTTGAACCACTACACTTTCCTTGAACAGATTTAGGAATAATTTGATGAGATGGTATTGATATGCATAAAATAAGTGCATTGAGACTATGGATAGATACAATACATATTTTAGGGAAAAGTTGCTGTTCCATGTTCTGCAAGTTACCATATAAATATACCAAGGCCTCTTTTTACATATTCTGTCACTAGAGTGTAATTTGTCTCTTTAGACTATAATATCCAATGAAAATTGCTTCCATGACCCAGTTCACATACCGGTTAGCCTTGGAAATGAATAGCAATCCTGAAGTGGCCGTTCAAGAATTTTTAAATAGAGCAACTTCATGTTTCTATTTACCATGGATACTACCTGTATTCCTAAGGAATCTCTAAATATGTAAGTCGTATATTTTCATATATAGAATTTTTGCTGTTTCCTTAAGAATTGATGTACTTTTTTAGTTTCCATGGTCTAGAATATTCCTAAATTGACTCACCCAAAACTTATTTTTTTTACTACCGTATACATATTTCCTAATTTATGATTGGTAGAACACAACATAATTAAGACTCATAGACAAATAATCAGTGTCTTCCTGAATGAAGAAGAAATATATAATTTCATACCTTAGTTGAAAAAAAGAAAGATTTTTCTCAATAAAAATAGTGTCAAATTAACATGGAATGCTCTTCTTTGTGGAAAATATATAAACTTTAACATTTTTTAAATGTTAGATGCAAAACAAAAATGGAAATGGAAATGTTACAGCAGTAACATGTACTATTTTATGGAAGTAGTGAATGCAGGAGATTGGTAATAAATTTTGCACATGAAATTAGGTTTCATAATGATCTGAAATTATCTAGTTTGGGATTTCATTCATTTTAATTCTAAAGTGTTTGCCCTCCTAAGCTTCCTTTACAATAATAACATTTGAAAAAAATAGCAAAAATTAAAAAGTAGTGTTAAGTTTTGCTGAAATTATGTAAATTTATGTGAAATACTAAAATAATCTTAACTTCTAGGTTTTCTCTATGTTTTGAAGAAAATAAATTTAAGTTACACTTCAAAAATAACTATATTTTAACTTAGTAAAGAAGATTCATTCAAAATTATACTTAAAAAAATAGTGCATTAAAAATGGACCAGGCAGTATTCTTAATTGGTAACACTTTTTCCTAAAATAATTTCAGTGGAAAAATTGTTTTCTTTAGACTGAAGAGTGAGATGGCTTAACCAATAATAGTGTTTGTTCTTTATGTAAATCTACTTCTACCATTTAAAAAATTATTCTCTACTGATGGAAAAATACATCTACAGCAACAGATCTTTATATTTTCACTGAAATGTTTTCAGAGTAAAAACAAACCATGGAGAAATTAAATGAATAACTCACAGGTGCCCTGCAGTTCCTCAATGGCAAGCCTGAATCTATAGTGCAAGTTTGTGATCACCAATGTATTGGTCTTTCCAGAGCTATGCCACATTGTTCATGGCTGCCTTGAATGCAGTGTTAAACAGGAGGCTGAGGTTGTGCCGTGTGTCTGAGACTGCAGTTAGTCTCCAAGACGGAAAGAGCAACAGGATAAATTAGTGAGGTCTGCTGTGGTTGGTGGGGGGAGAGAGCATGGCAGTGCATAGATCAGGTGTTTTCCATCCCTGCAGTGCACCAAACTTAATACTTCAAATTAGTCACTGAGTGACTTTGCAAATGATGGTTCTTGACTTCACAACACAAGGGAAACATTAAATACTAAGTAGGTGCTTATTTCCTTTATTGATTATATTAAACTTTCTGCAAGCTAAAATGGCTACATAATGTGATTTAAAACCAAGATGCAAACTAAAACAAATACTATTTGTTATTCATAGTTGACAGTTTCTATGTGATGGTCATGGCGCTCTCTCTTAGTATTTGTTAAATTTTATAAGTACTAGTATGCTGGGGTGGTACTCGACTAAGTCTGAGCACCATGAGATTGCTGGTGGGATGGAAGGAACAAAGATATAGAAAGGATAGATAGGTGTATCTAAAACCAGCCCCGTCCCTTTATAATCTATATACCTCACATTTATAATAAATTGTGAACCACTGTAATAGTTTTCTAAATTCTTAAGAGACCGTACATAATGCTCTATCAATGGATTAACTTAATATCACACATATTACTTCCATGATTGATCAACCTTCACAAATAAAAAAACAAAATTTTCAGGCATGTGTTCTAAAGTGGCAGATTAAATTAATTTTACCCCCTCTCTCCTATAAGTTTATTAACAAGCCTGAAATAAAGTACTATAAATCTCAGGGGAGGAAAGCCACTTACAATCACCAAATGTAGGTTAAAGCCCAAATTATCTTAAAGAAATAGTAATGTTACATAGTTGAGATTAAACAGATGTCAAAAGCTCTCCATCATATCATCCTCTTTGAGGTATTTATGGTGTCAGGTTCCTAACCAAAGATGCAATGAAAATATATTTCAGAGGAGTATTTTCTGGTGTTTCGGTCTGGAAGTAGCCATAAGATGTTGGCCATCATCTAAGTATTGTGTCTCCTTATTATCATGTTGTTGAACAGTAGAGACACTTTTATGAACTCACTAATTATGTTTATTGTGCCTCTACTAATTCACTGCAGTACTGGGCAGTAGTAATTGTACTCACATCATGTCTACCTAAAAATTGTAATCTTAAATTCTATTCCCTGTTTTTTTTAAAAGAAATGTTTGGGCTCCAGAGGTTGTACATTTAATATTCTAAGAGTAACAATTTAATATTCTTATTATAAGTTTGAATTTTATAGGAAAAAGCATTAGGTTCTGGCTTTAAAAGACAAGAAGATGAGTGTAAGTGAGCATCATTGTAAGAGATTTCTTTTCGATACTTGCTTTTCACCCTCAATTTTTTCAGACGATGTATATTTAACTCCAATCTGGAAAAATCTTCACTTATTTTACTTTTCTTTCAAACTTTAGTAATGGAATTGTTGCCTTTCTTTTTTCCCTGATATATCAAACAGCTTTACAAATGGCTAATTCTGTCAAGACCCTAAATTTCACAACCTTTGGCTTCCCTGCCACACAGTAGCAACCCAAGTTCACTCCTCAAGAAGTAGACCTTGTTGACATCTCATCTGCCTGAATAGCCTCATTAGCACCTACCTGCAGATAATATTATTGTTAGTCTTGCCTATAGGTTTTTACACCTATGTGAATACTATTTTACATAGGACTCTGCCTGTTAGCTCTAAGTGCTAAGGCAATTACAAGAATGCTCAGAGTCTTTGTCTTCTGGATCTTAATTTCAAAACATTTACCACTGGGTCAAATGCATATCTTGATGAACAAAATTTGTTGGACCTATAAATTAAAAATAAAGACTTGGCTGGTCTTGGTCTAGCAGTTTTATATCACATTCAAATTAAATTCTATTGACCACAGTGTCATCTTTTACCCTACAGATCTTGATTCTGTTGTGACTGACTCCTGAATGTTTTATTTTGATGGGAATTGTGGATTGGAGGAAAAAAGGAAAAGAGGATAGTGACAGTTTTAAGAATCTCTTATTTTCTGTTTCAAATTCATCTCTCTTTTTAGGCTTTAAACAAATTCTGCCCAGTACCAAATACTCTGTCCCGTGGGCTCTGGAATCAGCTTTCTAGATTGAATATTGGGCAAATTACTTGACCTCTTTTAGCCTCATGCTCTCAATCTGTAAAATTAGGACAATAATAGTATCTGCCTCATAGGGCGGTACAGGGATTACATTTGATAACCCCCAAAAGTACTTAGCATGATGACTAACACATAGGAAGTGTGCAGTAGGTGTTTGAGTCAGTATCTGTAGTATCATCAGTATACTCTTGCTTGGACCAAAGAGGCAATTCTGTTTGACATAAATTTAAATATGCATTTGGTATTAACACTAAGGGGCTTTGGGCATCACCTTATGCCATGACCAAAACAGATGGAAATGTTCCTTCCTGAGAGGAAAGTCTTTATATTCATTCATTTAAGTTGAACACTGACTTTTTCCCTCACAAAAATCAGTTATCCAGATGTTTTCTGATTTGTTAAGCTAAGTGAAAGAGAAAGAACCCTGCCTCACCAGAGCTAAATGATGTCCTCAGGCAGTCAAGGAAAATCATGGCTAAAGAATGCTAAGAAAATGATTGTGCTCTCAACTGTCTGTATCCAACCAGAACACGTGAAGATAGGAAATTAGGGAATACATGTGGTAGTGGCAGATTATCTCCAATTATTTCTTCCCTTCTCTTTTATAAATGTATTGGCAGAGATTAACCAAGAATTAGAGATAAATTACTACTTATTAGTAGCGTTGATCATTTTAACTAACAAGCTAGAGACAATTAACCTGGGATAAAAATTTTTGGAGAGTCCTTTCTATATAAAACCTATATTGCAAGATTTAACTCTTTGCTATTAATGCAAAGTTGTGTTAGTAAAATTTTAAATTTATGTTGAAGCAGTAAAAATCAGATTTCTTAATTCATCATGTTCATTTTGAGTAGTTTGTATTCACTCTTACAATGGGATTGGTATTGTGCTAGATCCTTTGATTTAAAATAAACCTTAAGATAATCAAACATTTCAAACACCTATATTACAGCTGATTCTGTTAATGCCATAACGCTATAATATAGTGACCATATTTAGAGCTACTATTAAAAACCTTCCAGATTCTCCGTTGCAAGTAGAATAAAGGTTTCTGTTTTTAAGCCTTGACTGACATTTGCATGCAACTCCTTGATTAATCTTTTTCTTTCCTAGTATAACTCAAGATATTAGTAATTATCTTTACACACCTCACTCAGCTGGGATGTAGCTCCCTGAGCTCAGTTCATTCTAGACACCTCTCCTGAGTGATTGCCTCTCACCTTTTATTTTATTGCAATATTTGAGACTGCCATGAATTCTCTTGATGTTGGTTCCAAGAAGGACCAGTAGCAGAGCTTTTTCAATGGGGACTCCTCTTTGAAATTTATAATGAATAATTTACTCCCCTTGATGATTCACCAAAGCATTAGTATGACAGAAATCAGGGGCTGATGAAAGGATTATTTATTTAGTTATCTGGTTTTGTTGTTGTTAATATATTTTTCATCAACTAAATTGATACACACACTAGAATATATATGTGGCAATAATGTGAATTTATGTTGCCCATTTGAAGACTGTATTTTTCCGTTCACATTTAAAGTTATTTGTAATGAGCTATTAGTGATAGTCTCTACAAATATGAAATATAATCTGTATTAACTTCTAACAGTTCACTCTATAGTTCTTGCATATTTCTAAACATCACTGGTAAAATGTGTATTCTGTATTTATTATTTGTATTTCTGTTCCTTGTATGTTTCCACATCATTTATTGTAGCATAATAATAAGTGAAAGGCACAAAAAATCAAGTCATCCTAGTGTATACATTTTCACAGCTCATGAGTACACGCACATACACAAACATACATACACATACATAGCTGAAAGATCAATTATGTAAAAGAATGTCCATGTGTTTTTATTGAGTTCTATCTGCAATTCGTTTTTCTTTCTCTTCTTTTTGAAGTTAAATTTTTTACATTTGTAAGTTTCATTAGGCAAATGAGTTGTTACGCACATGATTGACAAATTATAGAATCAAATTTTTATTACTGGCACCATTCATGCGGCAATATATTCACTTAAAGATATTTCTAAATAACCAGATTTTTCTTTTTCATATATTTTAATACATAGGATATCATGTTAAACAGTACATGATTCCCATTGGCATTCAAACTTAAACCTGAAACTGCACACTGTACTTTAAATCTTTATCCAGCGGGGTTCAGAAAGCTTACTATTATCAGAATTTGGTCATGCTGTAATCATACAATGCACCATACATCTTAGATGAAATTGCACTTATTTCCAATTAATTATATTCCTTATCAGAATGGTAATAAATTTGGTGCAAGTAGATTCATGCTACTGATAAAATAAAGAATAAAGTCTTATATCAAGTTAAGCTTTTCAAGATGAAACTTTTTTGTTGTATTTAACATTGAGGAACAGCATGAAATGCTCCGGCTCTTGCAGCCATGTTCCTAAGCTCTTTTCCCTGAAGTCGTCATTACCATTCCAGCAGACCTTCTTCCTGTTCTCTCTTAAAGAGAGATAGTGTGAGATATTTTGGAATATTGGCAGAAGTAATCTACCATTCAAATTCAGTGTGTTATAACGTGACACTCCAGAATAACAATATAATATCTTAATTCTAATTTAGGATTTGAGTTGTAAAATATTTAGTGGGGCTTAAAACAGACAGTATAGAATGAGAGAGAACTGAAGAGATATTACTTAAGTACTCTTACGTAAGAGTATTCTTAAGAGATACTACAGTGAAAAGGAGGCATCAAGTAAATATCTCAGAGATAAATTCTCATTAAATTAAACATAATTCATAAATTCACATGTGGTTGTGTAATTTTAGAGAGAGAAAGAATGTTGGAAAAATGATATCAAAATTTGATAAACAAGTTTAAAGGTTTAGAAATTTAATGTTATATATGCAATATTTTCTTGATACATAGGTAATCAATATAAAATGAAAAGAAGTAAAACAATATGAATAACGTGTACTGTTGTTTTATCTTTATTTCTCCCTAAATCGTTGTTGCCTGTAAGTTGCATCTCTCTTATACTCTCTTATATTAAGGGTGAAAAACATACTTCATTTGCATATTAAGTCTGGAAAATATACTTCTTTTGCATGTTTACCCTTGTCTTTCTGTATATTACCTATGTAGTATTCTGCTTTATTGGAGGGGTTGTGCCCTGTTAGTGCATTGCCAAAATAAGGAGGCGAGGGTGTCTAATCCACATGCATTTCCATCCTGTAGTGACTGATGGAATATGTTAGCTTAAAAGAGCCTTAAGATTCATCTAATTCAACTCCTTTATTTTACAGTTGAGAAAACTAAAGAATCCAGGTGACTTTCCTTATAGCTCTTCATTATTCGTTGAATTCAAGGAGAACTCTTGATGATCTGATAGTTCTTTAGACTTGAGCCACGGTTCATATATATTAGTTTTGGCAAGCTGTGTACTTTAATTTTAATTCTATATATCTGTTAAAGAAAGAAACCACTCCCTTTTTCCAAATGTTGCTAATCACATTTACCTATAATCAGGTTTCAAAAACCGGATCAGTTTCATGATCACTTTTGAAATTACCGTGCATATTACCGGACTACTTGAGGACACTTTTTTTTTTAACATCTTTATTGGAGTATAATTGCTTTACAATGGTGTGTTAGTTTCTGCTGTATAACAAAGTGAATCAGCTATGCATATACATATATCCCCATATCTCCTCCCTCTTGCATCTCCCTCCCACCCTCCCCATCCCATCCCTCTAGGTGGACACAAAGCACCAAGCTGATCTCCCTGTGCTATGCAGCTGCTTCCCACTAGCTATCTATTTTACATTTGGTAGTGTATATATGTCCATTCCACTCTCTCACTTCGTCCCAGCTTACCCTTCCCCCTCCCCGTTCCCTCAAGTCCATTCTCTACGTCTGCATCTTTATTCCTGTCCTGCCCCTAGGTTCTTCAGAACCTTTTTTTTAAATTTTAGATTCCATATATATGTGTTAGCATACGGTATTTGTTTTTCTTTTTCTGACTTCACTCTGTATGACAGACTCTAAGTCCATCCACCTCACTACAAATAATTGAGGACACTTTTAACGTCTCAATCAGATCTGTGAGATAGTCTAATTTATAGGTTGAGGTTTTAGAAAAGAAAAATTCAAGGATCTTTAGTGATTCCCCCAGAAATGTTTTAAAGTGAATCGCGAAATCCCAGACTGTTGATTTATTGCTTACATTCTTTTGTTAGGACTTCAGCTAGAAAAAAAGACTTATTTTTTAAAGTTATGCAGGGCATTGCTATTTATCTGCTAATGTTTAGAGGCATAAGCTTAATAGT
Source organism: Balaenoptera ricei (assembly GCF_028023285.1). Lineage (NCBI taxonomy): Eukaryota > Metazoa > Chordata > Mammalia > Artiodactyla > Balaenopteridae > Balaenoptera > Balaenoptera ricei. The sequence continues at coordinate 35,801,715 of NC_082647.1, read as the reverse complement.
TACAAAGTCTTAATCTTTTAGAGTCATTTTCCCTTTATCCCCTTTTATTTATTCCCTACACATCCAAGCAAGATCAGTTGCTCTGTAGGGTTTCCCTGGCTTTTCAGGTTGTCTCTTTACTATCCATCGGACAAATATTATGTCTTAACAATTGAACATAAGTCATTTGTGGGTCATCCTGACTTTAAAATACAAAGTAAAGTGGATGACATAATATTGATACTTTAAGTCTGATATTGAAATATCAAACATTTAAATAGGTAAAGTTCAGAATGGATCCTTGAATTGACCAGATGAAAATGCTAAGTGACTAACATACACCTTTGATCCTGTAAAAATATTCATAGCACTTGTAAATTGACTACTTAAAGCTATAGAAATGAGTACAGAGATTAGAAGTCTATTGAGAAACTGTGCTTCTAGAAAAGTCCTACAAAGTGCCTGGAACGATCAATGCTATCATTGTTAATTAGAACATAAACCCTTTTTTTATTGTTACCATCATAGGATAAATAATTGCTCCTGTTTCCTTTTCTCATAACTTGTTTACAGTTTTTAATGGCTGCCCAGTGTCTGCTGGATAAAACTTTACAAACCTCAGCCTTGCAATTCTGTTGCCCCACCACTGGGCTCTTTTCCTTTCCCAACTTTATGCCCTATTATTGCACAAATTAAAATGTTGGGTTCTAACTGATATATCTACTTCCTGTTCCCAAACATACACTATTCCATTTTTTTCTGTTCCTTTTCATGTGTTATTATCACTCTGTAACTTCCTCTCTTTTCTTATCAGCTTATCAGATTCTACTGGTTATACAAGGTCCAGCTCAATTACTATCCCACAGGAATGTTCTTTCACCAATGTACTCCACATTGTTTGATCACTCTTTTGATCTTGTATGTCTATACTAATCCATTCCACACTTTTGGAATTATTCTTACACAGCCCCTGACATTCAGTTCCATTCAACACATATTCACTGAGCACATTCTATGTATAACTCACCATGCTACAAAAATTTTCAGTAAAATAATGATCACCTGCATTTGAAAAGTGTATACTATGAAGGTGGAAAATACATAATTTAGGACTGAAAAATCAATGCAAACTGTAAAAAAAGATTTAATCATTGTGCTGAGGAATTGAGGGCAAGTAGATGGAAGAGGTTTATTAGAGGTGAAGTTTTGAGAAAAAAAACAGAAACAGAAATTCATCACGCTAGAAGTGTAGAGCGCATTCCAGGTGATGAGGACAGAATAAGCTAAGTTATAGAACAGAAAGAAAAAAAAAGGATAGGTGGTTTTCAAGTTAGGGCATAGTGTATTGTATCTTGGGAATTGGAGAACATTATGGGGAAAAGTTGTTGCATAGTCTTTAAATATATGGACCACAGCCAGAATTTGAAGTTTTAATTGGCTTTTTTTAAAAAAAAAAAAAAAACCCTTATATATTCTGTAAGATTTTGAGCAACAAAGTGGATGTAACATAACAAGAGTATCATATTTAAACATATCCTTGGGAACAATAGGAAGAAGTGATTGGAATAGAAAAATAGTGGAGTCTATGTGTCTAGGTGAGAGGATATTTTCCAAAAAAAGTAATTGGATGTTGTTTAATTAAGATGTTGTCATCTTAACTAGGGGAAGGACAGGGTAAGGAAATAAGAGGACAGATTTAAGGGAGAATACAACACTTTGATTTAAAAGGTATGTTGGCAATTAGAGGAACATAAAAAATTGAGATCTCTGGAATTTTGTGCTTGGGTATCTGTGTTTGTTTGATTGGGAATCTGATGATATCTAGAACACAGGAAGAATAGCAGGTTTGACGGTGGGCAATAGGAAGTTAGAGGTGATAAAAGTGTTGTTTGGGAGGTGTATTTGCATTGCTGGTAGGATATCCATGTTCAGCAGACAGCTATGACTTGGAGATGGTGCATCTTTAGAAGTCAGGCCATATGCAGGAAATTAGAGTCCATTGTTTTGAAGGAGATTGTAAAAAGGAAGACAACCACAGAGAATTCGCAAGATCAGTCAAGGAGCAATAGAAGAGATTTTTTTAAAAGCATTATCACAGACTGAAGGGTGGTTTTAAGCCTGTGGGGTGAGACATGAACAAAGTTATTAGATTTGGTGAGAGTAGTTTCAAAGAATGTAGTCCCTGGCAGTGACTTGAGTGGTTAACTAAAAGAGTATACGTAGATAAGTAGTGTACTAGTCCTTTGAGAAAAATACTGATTAATAGGGAGATGATAGGATGGGGGCTTGCGGGAATAAAATTGAGGAAGGGTCGTGGGGGGAGGGGGCAGTGGAGTTGAAAAGATTAAAACATCAAGAAGGAAAAGAATAGAGTGGAAACAAGCTCTGAAAGATGATTGGGGGAGAGTGCTGGCATCAAGGGCATAGGTGGAGGTAATTCATCTCTAAAGGAAATTGAAACCCACTTTCATCTAAAATGGACAGAAATTTGAAAATGAGTAAACTCATAGCTAGGTTAGTACCTCTCTTTATATCATTTATTAAATCTGTTTGTGGCTTGTGACCACCATCTTGTCCCTCTCCCTTAGTGTCTTGACAACTAAGTTTGAACTTTGTATCATCACCTTTCAGGGATTCCTGTTTCTCGGACAAACTGTATGAAAGAAGGGAAGGGTGTATTCATGGTTGTTAAAATTTTCTAGTTATGACAGCTTTACTCTCACCATATTTGTTATACTTTATGATATTTTTAGCCAAAAGAATAACTACTCATTAGAGTTAAAACTTAGCAACTATTTTCTTATAAGAGACTCTAATAACCTAATCATAATGTGTGTTCTTTCCTTCCCCTCCAAAATTTAAGGTGGATTAATATAAGTCTGAAGAACATTAATTATTTTATGAAACATTTAGATACATTAAGATTTTGAACTTTTTAAGTAATTGGTTGATTTTTAGTAATTAATAAAATATAGCTCTTCACTTTTTAGAAAAACATTTTAGTGAAAACAGAACATGTAACTGGGGTGAAATATATGCAGAAATATTATGATAGTCTCTTTTTCACTATACTGACAGTTTTAAATTTTAAGAGCAACCCAATAAACCAACCACTGAAATTGCTCTTAGACATACATGCCCCTGCTTAATTCTGCATGTAGTATATGCAGCATGGATACAAAGATATGACACAGTAACATATCCCTAAACCAAAAAAACCTTCTTTCTGTTCATAAAATCAAAACTAAAGTATGAGGAAAACAATGTAAGAAAGGAAAGAAGGAAGGGAGGAAGGGAGGAAGGAAGACAGACACAAATAGAGACCTTGCTTTTGAAGCCCATTTACAACAGCAAATATTTCTGCTTTACAAAGTGGACTTTAAATGGTAAGATTTCAGGAATTGGTGGTAAACGGTTGGACGTATATTCTCTCCAAATAGTTCTGTGACTTCTGATGGAGGAGTTCCTACATCATTCTTACTGAAAATGAATCCCTTTCCTTTTTTAAGATCTAAATTCCCTGCAAAACAAATCTGCTCTCCAAACTTAATTAAAATGTTTTTCTGTTTTGCCCTTTACTGGGGTGTTGGTGAAAGTATCGAGTATGTCCGGTTTTACAAGGCAGAACAGCACTGTGGTCACTTTGGCACAAGCCCACTCGTTTAGGTATAGAAACCATTTGCCATAATTTTTATTATACCTATTTACACCTACTTTTTTCTCTTGAGGGAAAAAAATTCCTTTCTCTTGAGGAAGCTGAGCATAACTGAGAAGAAGTAAAATAACTGGGCTAGAGTCACATTTTAGTAAAGGATGAAGCCAAGATCCCAGTTCATGTCTGTCTGCCTCCAAGATCTCTCCTTCATGTCACACCACCTGTGGCATTTTTCTGGTGGTTTTTAGTTTGTTTTATAACTCCACTACAAACATTATTTTAAGAAAGCTTCCCCCGCCCTCACATTGGAGGAGTACCTGAATATTTGAGTCATCTTAGCTGCCTTGAACACCTTGCCTTTGCTTTCTCTCTCCACCTCCTATAAACCAGGGATTTCCAGCTCCACTCCCTTCAAACAAGAACACAGAAAGGATTTGACAATCACCAGACAGTGTTCCAACTCATGCTCTCAAACATTTGATTGGTTTTTTTTTTCAATTCTGAGAACTTTCTATATTTCTTCAATTAGTTTACATGTCCTTATCTTTCTTGAACTAACACTTTACTCTCATTACGTCTTCTATTCTTGTTAAATCTTCTGTTGGACAGTAAAACACTTATTTGGCATTCTTGAATCTGTGCTGTTTTTTAAAATCTCCCCCTCCTGCCATGTGTCTTGTCATTCCCTATTTTTAACTGACTCTCAAAAATAATCAAAATATTCACTCTGCCCTAAATATACCCAAGCATTTCCCACCTCCATACCTTTGCCCACTCAAGTCTTTCCCTCCTCTCTGCTCCCTGGGGTAGAATAGATCATAGAGTTCATCACTTCCTGGATAAGGTAGTTATATCTTGCTACCGTAAAAATCTGTACGGGATGGAAGGCTGCTCCACCTTTTTCTTAGCTAGACTGTGATGACTGAGGGAAACACCATTTCGTTTCTCCATGCTACCCAATGAGAAATGTCCACACATGCCATCTAGCAGAAGGGCTGGCATACAGTAGGTACTTTAAAGAGTAATCTCCTTTTGTTTCTGTGGAATTTTGTTTTTCCTTTGTCATTTATAGTATTTCATTTAAATATCTCTGCATAGAATCAGGAAGGAAGTACAGTGTTGAGTGAAAACATAATGGTAAGCAATAGTCAAGGGTTTTTTTCTCTCCATTTGCCATCTAATGGTCTTTTTTCTTACTGACCAAGAAAAGTTTCTGAAATATGTAAATATTGTTGGGAACAGTGAGACTAAAGAATGGAGTTTTTGTTAAACTTTAGCAGTCTTTAAATCAGTGTTCCCAAATTTAGCTGTCTAGTCCACATTTTTCTGAGTCTCACTCAAACATGGGGATTTATTATTTTCAATGAAAATCAGAAAATCTGTATTTCTTCTCCCAAGTGCTCTGGGTGATTCAGAGGATTAGTCACGATCAGGAAACACTTAATCTAGACCCTCCCTACACTGTGTGTTCCAGCATCACCAGGGAATTTGTTAGAAATGCAGAATCTTAGGTCCCACCCCAGTTTATGCTCTGTGATTATAGTCAACATTGTTTTAGCCATTTATTTAGCTGCTTTGTATGTGTCTGTGAAGGGCAAAACTGTGTCTTCACCCATCAGTTGTTTTGAGTAAACTAAGTTGAAAAGTAAGATAGTTTCAGTAATATAATATTATTGGGGTTTTGTCTACAAAATTTGCTTGACTGAATTTTTCACCTGGCAACTCATGAATATCAGATAGATATGATGATTGAACTGAAGAAGGCCTACTTATAGTATGATGTTAAAAAAGTTTTATATCACTTAGTCTATGATATGTGCTGTATTTCAGAAGTAAAAAGGATTGTGGGATGTAGGGAGGAAAAAAAGGTTTACTATAGTGCGAGTTACTGGAAGTATTTTTAGTGATGTTTGCTTTTTTACTTAGATTCCATTTATAAATACCTTATTATCATTTGTTAAATTAAATGACACTTTATAGAATGTTGATGACTTTAATTCGTGCATTAAATATGCACATATATTTTAACAATATTTGCATCTTATAATACATTTAATAATGACTTGTCAGTGTTACTGGTTAACTATTCCTTTGATTTTATTTAATATTTTAAATAAAGTTCTTCTGTATATTATATCAAATTATGTCTGCCTCTTAATTATCAGTATTCAATTGGCTGCATTTTCATCTTAAATGAGATTTTTGTAGGAAGCTTTCCCCCAGAACAGTCATTTGAAATACTTCCAGATGTCAAGATTCCAAATAATACTTCATATTCTTGTTCTTCTATTTCATGCTTAAATATATTTTAACAATATATTACTTACTGTAAATAATTTCTCTTAAACTAGCACAAAATTTCTTGCTATTGCAATGCATTTATAAATCATAGTTTGTACTAATAAAGACAGTTTTACTAACAAAGTACTATGAGTATTTTTAAAGCCTTTTTAATTATTACTATTAAAATGTTAAGTTTGGTAGGTACTCATTATTTAATTAATATTAAATTTTAGGTGTTTCATTATTATTACTAAATTCCAGCTTTAATTGTGTGAATGAACCAACTTTAAACACATATAAGCATAGTAATTCTTAAAATCGAGAAATTGTGATTAATTCAATTTAGGTTATGCTGATTTCTATTTTCAACAATATGTGAATAAAATACTTGAGTAAAGGCATAGGCAAGGGTAGAAATATGGAAGTATTTCCTAAACCTGTATAAGAAGAGGATACCATTCTCTCACTAGTTATGTAAAGTTCTCCAAGTTCATATCAGTTGCTGATTTGGTGAACATGAAAGAATAAAGTCTGTCGTTCTTAGCGTCTTATTGAATATTCTAATGGTCTCATCCTCATTTTAAAGTGTCTTTAATATTTACTTTAAGCTCATTCAGCTTTTAACCACCTACTCTCAGTCCCATAGTTGAATTAGGTTTTTAAAAATACTTTAAAACAATTAAATAATGCCTGCACAACAATAAAAAAGTATAAAATGGTCCAAAAGGTTAAGAAGTGGCTCTTCTCCCCCAGCTCCAGAAGAAAGCATCTTTTATGGTTTCTATGATTTTAGGTTCCTTGAAAATGGAAAATGATAGACTTCCTGCCCTCAGGAAACTTACAATTCATATTTTCCCAACTATTACTCTTTGGAATGCGAAGGGAATTGCTTTTCTGGAACATTCAGCAGTAAACAGGTGGTTGATTACTGCTTTAGATTTGTCATTAGAAAGATTTCCAAGCATATTGAATAGATGCTAGTTGATGTGCCAGCTCATGAACTGAAAAGGAGCCGTGAATATTTTTCTTTAGCAGGACATTTTGGCTGTCTCCACATCCAAACTCTTAAACTGAATTCAAGCGATGCCATTTTTGTCCCCCAAATAACTGGTTGTTTCCCCTGATCTCCTACAGCATTTATTATGTAAAACATCCTGCTTCTGTTTCTTGATTTATCAACTACAGATAAAATATTCTGACTTCTTGCTATAAAAAGAATAGGAATTTAGTCTTTTTTCACTAACACCAATTTTGCCTAGTTCTATTATTCTGAGCTCTTCTAGTGGTTATCTTTATTACTCAAATAATAAACTTAAATATCTATTTTTTCCTATTGATTCTCTGCTATAAAGGATAACTCTTTAGAAAAAAAACAGCTAGCAGGCTATTTTTATTTTATGGAGCCACTAAAATCTTTCTGAGCATACAAATTATTTGTTAGTCTCTTTCATTCTTTTTTATGCTGTTGGTTTGCTTCAAATGTCTGATGCTTGTTGGTTGTTGGTTCAATGTATGAGTGAAGGACTTGGCTCATTAGTAGGATTGGTAGCTGGGGTAAATTTTCTGCACAGTTGTGTAGATTTCTTTCAACAGTAAACTTCTCCCTTAATCATCAGGAATGTGTTGAAAGGCAGGCTTCACTTTTGGGTCTTCACTTTATTGTCACCACTACTTGCTGCTCTTCCTTAAGCATGCATGGCCTGCGTCACTTTTAAATCTGTAATTGAGTCGGGGCATTAATTCTCAACTCAGCTCTGCTTATCTTTTGCATTCCTACAACCATATTGGGTGCCTTCTCCAGACAGATAGTTTGTTTTCTTAGACTAATAATGCACTTCTCAGACTTTATCCTGAAGGCAAAAGCCATTTCTGTGAGAAGCCTTGCTCTGTTACTTGGAGAGTGTGTAGGAGGAGTAGGTGTTTTACAGGCCTGCCCATTCTCAATGGTGGATTTTAATTAATTCCCCTGATGATTGTACCATGGCCCACCCTTGCGCTTTGTGTTCTGTGGGAAGTAAGACTTTACTACGGGCATTTTGGGCTGCATTTTTCCATATTCTTTTGTTTGTCAATCTCTGCGCTTTCGTCTGCTCACTTTATACCTGGTTTCTCAAACTTTCTGGTCCTCTGCTGACATCTTTTATTTTATTTTCCCAGGACTGATATAATTTTACTATTTTTGAAACAAAGGTAGAAAAAGAAGGTAGAATTGGGTGCTTACTCTATTATACTAAACCAGAAGTCAATAGTTCTTTTTATTATTTTTTTAATTTAATTTTTATTTTATATTGGAGTATAGTTGATTTACAATGTTGTGTTAGTTTCAGGTGTACAGCAAAGTGATTCAGTTATACATACACATATATCCATTCTTTTTCAGATTCTGTTCCCATATAGGTTATTACAGAATATTGAGTAGAGTTCCCTGTGCTATACGGCAGGTCCTTTTTGATTATCTATTTTATATATAGTAATGTGTGTATGTTAATGTTATGATACATATAGGCAATACATATTCATGATCACCTACTATGTACATGTCCATGTTACAAAATGCCATCTTGTGGGCTCTGAGGCTACATTCCCCTACCTAAAGAGCAGAGTGTACTGTGGCTTACAGATTTGCAATATCCCTTTTAGAACACAAATTTTGCTTGTTATTCCTTTTATTCACTTAATTCAGGTAGTTTTGATTCCTATCAAAAACAGTTTGAGTTACTTTTCTTCTAGTATTACGAATTTAACCAAATGAAATTCTGCCTATAAATGAGACTATCATGAAAATGTATAGACATTTTCTTGACCAAATATTAGAGGGAAGAGCTTTGCCGTTTCAATGTGCACTGTAGCAAACCCTAGAGCATGCTACTTCTTGAACCTGACTCTCCAAACTATGGATCAGGACCAGAAAGCCCCTCACAGGGTTGTACTTATACCAGCTTTTCTCTCACTGCCTGCAGGCTGCCTAGGGGGTCCTGTGTGAATTTCTCAAGCCTGTTGCTACTGCAGGTGCATCTTAGATGCAGATCTATCTAAAGAAGCATTAGAGCCATTTACAACGTTGAGGGCCCTTCTTGCTCTGAAATTCTATGACAAGAGAAGTGTTGGCCCGTTCTTTGCTAGCATGTATTTGTGGTATTTGTGGTATTTGTGGTATTTGTGGTTGGCTGAGGAGGAGAAGGACGAATTAATATTGAGGAAGAGGTCGATAAAGGGTAGGTGTGTGTATTCTCTTCTTGGCCATGCAGCATATGCCTAGTTAGACAAAGAGGGAAAAAATCAGATAATCTATTTTAAATAAGGCGTAATTATTTTGTTTGTAATAAAGGATTCTATGATTATCCTATGTACTTTTTCTAGGGAAGAAGTCAGAGACTCAGAAATCTCAGCAGCAAAACAAACTTTAAGTTCATTCAGGACTTTTTCTCCTCCAAAATTGTTTTACTATTGACACAGTGCCTTTTTTCAAAATGCTTTATATGCTCAAACCAATCTAGTGATCACCTTCTGTCCACACATCTCAAACAGCTCCTAAAAATACTGTTTTATATCCAATATTTTCCCAACTAAATTCCATTATGCCTACATATGTGGGCCGGGCATTGGATACTGATTGACTTGACAAGTATAGTGCATTCACCCAAATTATCTAACTGGTTAAGTAGGTTTTTAAATGATTGATTTACCATGTTTGTTCCACTTTTACTGTTATTCTGTATTGATCAATACAATTAGCCCCTGAACATTTGTCTAAAATTTAGTACAACATATTTTTGGAGATTGTGTATATCCAGTAAATTTAAATACTATTAGGTTAGTGGCAGCACTATAGTTTTTAGTAATATAATTACAAAATGTTTGAGAAAAATTATGGGAGTACTTGTTGTATTGAGCTACCTTGTAGTCAATTATGTTCAGTTATATTTTGAGTGGAAGCTACATAGGGAGGTTTTTTCAAAGAGTGTGATCTCTCATCAGCTGAGACCTCAAACTTGAATTCAGCTTATGGGTCTGCCATGTATTACATATCTGACCTTAGGAAAGGCATTTTCTCTCTCTGGGCATAGATCTTAATCTATAAAATGGGGATAACCGTTACTGAACTGACTCACCACGCTGTGGGCTGTGATCCCAGAAGCTATGCACAGGGTTATGTCTTGAAGGAGGCTTTTCGGCACAGCCTACAAGCTGCTTAGGGGCCTGTGTTTCTCCCAAGCCTTCTCCATAAAACGTTTTACAATGTTGTGTATATTATGTATCTGCACTCTGTCAACAGAGGAACCACTAGCGATTTGCGGTTTTTGAACACTTGAAATATGCTGGTGTGATTGAGGAACTCAACGTTTACTCTAATTTTAATTTAATTAAACTTAAATTTAAATAGCCATATATGATATGTGTCTAGAGGGCTTCGTATTGGACTGCATGGGAACAAGATAGAAATAACTGAGATGTTATTATAGTATTTCTTAAACATAGATATAAAGAGTTGCTGTGAGATTTGAATCAGATAATAATCTACATGGTAAAACATTTCTCTTTATTTAAAAAATACTTTCTCAGTTGAAGTTACGATTACATGAAGTAGCACCTCTACTTTTATGTGGCGTTCTTGGAGAAATTATTTAGAGACATGGCCTTTGTTATGTATGAAATTCTAAAAATAATTTTCATTTGCATTATTCCCATCAGTAATATTTTTACTTTATTATTTGGAGCTCATGTTTAGATATGTGCTTATCTAAGATCACTAGAATAATCTCTTGTTGAACAGATTCTTTGATTTTAAGTGAAATACATGTGATTTAAAATGAAATACATACCATAGGAGATAAGAGTTCCCACAAACATAATGTTTTTCTTTTTTTTCTTTTAAGCAGATACAAATGGTTATTCCTAATTTATATTCCACTCTTCACCTCTCATGAGATAGTATCACTCCTCATTTCTGTTGAAACTATCAGGTCCTATTTTCTTTACTGATCTGTTTTAATCCAAATCTGTAAATATTGCCCTCCTTCTTGATTAGCCTTTCTTCTCTAGATTTACTTTCAAGTAGTGGTAATAATAGTCTGTAACTACTTTTAACCTGTCTCTTTGGACTATTAAGGATTCTACATTTAAGGATATATTGTCTTAGAACAATGGATATTATAATAATAGAAGTACAAGTAACATATCTAAGAAGATGAAAGTAATGCAGCATTCTATTCTGTTAAAAATTGGCATCTTTTGACATCAGCTTGATATTTCTGCGAATGTCCATTCACTTCAAGTGGTTTCTTCAAATAATGAGTTAGCTCTCATCTTTCCTTGCAACAAATTGAGGCACCAAGTTCAGCTTTGTGGACTGAATGATAAAACATTTGAAAGTCATCTGAGATATTCTTTGTTTTTATTGTCTTTGGTTCTGGTCACTCAGTTATAAATACCTGTCTTTGTCCAGTTCCTTGGACTCTATATCAATAAATTCTGTAAGGTAAGGTTCAGAATATTGACTGTTAAAAATCATAAAGTTGAACAGTTTTTTCTTTGGTTTTATTTCCAGATATTTTTAGAGTCTTTAAAGTTTGCTATGCAGTTTTACATTAAATGATTTCAAACATCTTTTTTTTCAAGGAGTTTTTACATGTCTTTTTAAAACTTCATTTGTGAAAAAAGAAATACAGATAATCAAAAAATACAGATATATAGATATAGGTATATCTATCTTATCCCACCACATATAGCCCAGAAAAAAATTCCAAACTTAGATTGTTTGTGTGTGTGTGTGAGTGTGTGTGTGTGTGTGTGTGTTTAGGTTCACATCCTTAATTTTTATTTTTTTTTTAGGTTGCAGTCATGAAAGAATTGCTGGCTCAAAATGTAAACATATTTTTGGTACATAACCCTAGCCAGAAAGTTAGTGCCAGTTTACAGAACGAGCCAAGCTTGCCCATTCTTAATATGAGCATGCCCATTTCCCCATTTCTTTTCCAACACTGAAGATTATCTTTTTTTCTGTCTTCCCTAATATGATCAATCAAAAACTAATTCCTTATCATTGTTTTAATTTGCATTTTCTTGACTATTGAAAAAGTTAGTTTTTCATGTTTATAGACTATTTGTATGTTTCTAGATAAGCCAATCATGAATATGCATTTTAAATCTTTACATATAAAGTATTTCCCAAATTCACTTGGCCTCAGATCCCTTCTTGTGCAGAGTATCTTGTTTCCTGTCACTCATTTTTGGGAGACACTGTTATACACTATGCAATATCATATTTAATTACTAGAATTTTAAAAAGAATTTAACTAGCATTCAAATGCACTAGATTGTAGTGAAGCAGCTTGCAATGCAAATAGAGTTTATCCTTTATTATTTATGTTATGCTAAAAAAGTATAGACACTAAAAGTAAATATTTATCAGTCAACCCATTACATATTGACAAGACAGTCCTTTAAATATTATGGAGATCTTCACATAATTTATCTAAAAAAGCTTCCGCGTCTATTTTGGAAGCATTGCTATTAGTTGAAGTTAGAAGGATCTATTTTATGAAATAAATATCTTTCAGAAAACCGAAGTTGCAAATATACACACGTCAAAAACGAATAGTAACATAGTTGGCTTATTGTTATGCATCAGAATGTAGCCTGTTTTAACCATATATATTAACATGCATTTTTCAAGAATCAGTTTATTATAATATTTAAATAATTTCTAAGTAATTCCTCTATATAATGAAGTATATAGAATGCAAGCTGTTTTAAGAAAAAAAAAAAATCCCAAGTCCACATACTAAATTTACTAAGTGTCCTGTGGGGTTAATGGGAGATTCCATTTAGGCAAATCATCTACATTGGGCTACCCACCTCACCCCCATGCCCAACTTAATTAGGCTGTCAGTTACAGTTGGTAGTATTACACATTCTTCCCAGCTGCCTGATCAGTGCTTTGTTTCAACGAAGCTTAGCAAATGGATGCAGATTGAATGTATTGTTATGCAGGGAAAGATGCTGTGTTGAGTATTCTCACTTTGAAGCTCTTCCATTGTTAACAAACTCTATACACAAAGCAAAAGAGTAAGGTAAACTAAATAAACAAGAAGTTTGCAAAAAACAGAATAACAAGTGAGAGCCAGTTCTAATAATGGGATTTAAAACACAAGCATTGGGGAGCAAAAATTTTGCTTCCAGTGTTTCACTGAAGGCCTCTGAAAGGTGGCAGGTATTTAATTGAAGTCTATATTTTCAAGAATATACATGTGTCGAAATAAGTCATTACTGACACCTCCTATTTGAGCACAACTTCTGTGAAACTCTAGAGTGAATTGAAGTTTTAGCTAGTTTTTAAATGCCAGCAGGTAGAATTAAATCCCCATTGTATGTACCTGCATACATATTTCATATTCGCTAGGTAAAGATACTTTTTCAGGATTGTAAACTACTTGCAGAACAAGAGTCAAAATCAAGAAGTGGCGGACACTGTACCCCCATATACATTTTATTAGAAATAGCGGTTTCAAATACAATACTTCAACCTTTAAAACTCAGTTCATCTTTGCAAAAAAAGTGCATATTATTTATAACATAATGAACTTATGAGGAAACAGTCAGAATAGGAATAGGCACCCTTATGATTCATAAAATTGATTGTATAGTACCTGTGCTAATTGGTCATTCGTGCCTAGTAACGGATATAAAGGTGAAAATCCTATGCTGTTTTAATTTCTTTACCTTAATTATAATACTCTCTTGCTACAGGCTTTATGGTATTAACTTTCTGTGTGTAATTAGCCACTACATCTCTATCTTAATTTTTCTATTTTCTTGAACCCACAAACCCTTTTCATTATAGTATCAGAAAGAGAATAGTATTAAACACTTACCTGAACACAGATCTATGGTTCCAATGAAATAATACTGATCTCAAAACGTTCTACCTAAAACTACTGAAGATTCATTTTTTTTTACAATCTGATTTAGTTCCTTTCCAGAAAGGAGTTTACAATAATGGCAAGAACAAGAAGCGAATTTGATACCCAAATATCAATATACCAAATATCAAAGGGTAGAGGTATTTTATGTTGTTATATAATAGAGGCAAATTGCTTTGTAAGGACTTCATTCTTTCATTCACCATTAGTTAAATGTCAAATAAGGGGCAGGTATTCTGCTTAGCCTTGCAAGAAAAGAAACACCGCCCAGGGCTAATCTCCAAGAAATTAGAATATGGGGAGCCCAAAAAGAAGGTATAAAGATTGACAAATAGCCTGATCATTACAACACAGTGTAATCAATGATACAGAAGAGTGTAAGTTGATATGGGGATATATAAGAGGACTGCAGATCCAGACTGAGAGTTCAGAGCGGGGGTCAGTCAGGGGAATCTTCCCAGAGTATGTGACAATCCAGGTCAATCTGAGGAAGGAGCTGGTCAAAAGAATTGGGACTGTTACTGAAGTGAAAGAATACAGCCAGTTTCACCAGAATAAGGCTACCTAACAATAGAGAAATAGTTCAGTTTTTTTTTTCCTTAAAATTAAAGACATTTTCCACATCTGAATATGTCATGCAGAGTCTCAGGTGGAGGGAGTAGTCTCATCATCAAAACACAGTGATTAAAACTGCTGACATCTGCAGTAATTATTTCTCCTCATGTTATTAAAGAAAGAATTCATGGTTCCCCTGAATGCTTTCTTTTATGAAACCCCCCTTTTCTTGGAGTGGCGTCACATTGCCCACTTGGTTGTACTTCTTGGAACTCTGAGGTTTATGGCGAGTGATTGTCCAATATTTCTAGACATTCCAGATTGCATACTGGAAGCTGGAAATAAACTGTTTGGGGTGCCCAAATCTGGCAGCGTTTCACTGTTTAAAGCCAAAACAGAAAATATCTAGAAAGTCAGATGCCCCCGGGAGAGAGTTTTTTGAAGCGGGTCTCTCTTGGGCTGATTGTAAGACTAATCAGCCATTTATCAAGCAAGCCATTATGTATCTGACCATATGAATAAACATAATTCATGCAAATATAATTTATGTTAAATACATTCTCGAGTTATTATGCACAATATTTTCTTCATCAAAAAGCAGTGACCAAAAGTGCACATATATTTGCAGTACTTTTTTTCAGCATCTTGAATATCCCATTTTCCTCTTGCCATTGATGAAAGAATAGCAGTTCCTCTGATTAAGCTCTCCCCTCCATACATGTCCCAGGCATTTGGAAGAGGGTTACTTATTTCAGACGCTATACATTAGGGCGATATTCTTAGATAGTCTGGTTGTTTAAGGTTTCAACAGTACTTCAGATTTTGTACTATTAACAAATCTTGACATCCTAGGAGAGCCCTGTCCTGGGCTCATTAATAAACAAATTTGAATGCTGCAGTCTCAGTCCTGACCTCAGAGGTACCCATTAGTGACTTTTCTCCACTGTACTGTAATGTAATCATAGGCACTGAAGTAGCAGACCATTTTCTTTGTTAATCAGAAATAATTTAGAATCATTACAGCTCCAAAAAGAAAAGAAAAAAAAAAAAAACCTGTCAATTTCCTTTGTTTTTGAATGAAAAAACTTGGGAGCTTCTCTCAATGCTCATATTTTTAAGATATAAATTATATAATTTTAAATAACTGTTGCAAACATTAAGGGACTTTCTGTGTACAGCCTTTTAGAAAAGAGTCAGTTTATTTACATGTAAGTCTCAAATGTTATAGTTGCCAACTCTTGACATGAAAAAGTACCAGAATTTATTAATATTAGTATACCTCTGTTAGGAGTATATTGCCATGCCTGAAGCCCTGAAGCCCTCTTCCTCTCCATGCTTATATCATTCTTTGAAGACAAACCTATTCAAATGTCTCAAATATAACTTCACAGGATGTATTTTTAAATCTCTTTAAAAACAAAGTATTGTTCATCTATGGAGCAGAGATAGTGTATATTTCCAGTGTCACATGCATCACTATCCATTCTCAAGCCTCTCTTTCCTTGCCATTCATTAGGATATATCTACATACTGAGAAACTTAATGCAAGAGCCTCTGCTGTTCAGGTATCACCACAAATGCCAGCAAAATTGGCAACTGTGTTTTACCACTAAGCCAGTGTATGTCCAGGCCGGGTAACTGTACACCCTTGTGTAAGGTGTGCCCTACACAAGAACACCAGGTCACCGGGTAACTGGGGCCAAAATCCGGCTGCATTCATTCCACAAGCCATGTGCCTGAGAGACTAAATCTGTCCAAAGAGTACAAACACACTTCATGGGTTAGTGGTGGCCCTTTGGCCAGCATAACTAGCCTTCAATCAAGAACAACAAAACTTGTATAGTCCTTGCAACCAGCAGGCATGCAACGGTCAACTTGGCTGAAGGAGTAGAGTAGATTTTTCTTTATGAAAATGTACACTTGTGCACTAATAATCATCTCATCTAGTCATGCCATTATGGATAATGGATGATTTCACCTCAGATTCATTGCAAAAATGTCATGCCTGTAAACCCAGCTTCTTTCCAGGACTGAGGCTACTCTCATATTCTTACATCCCCAATAATTAGCCTACTAAAGAGTGTGTGTTCATGTTTATTTAATAAATATGTAAGTAAAATAGTACTAGAATAAAATTTATCCCCTATAATGCTCAGGTTCTTTGGATTCTGTTACCATAATCCTGAATACTCTTGTGGTCAAGATCCCTTAAGAAAAGGGGATGGACATACCTTGAGACATTGGGTTTGCATTCCAAGGACAGGCAAACCAGTCCATCTTTCTTCATTTTTATAGATATCCCACATTTTCTTGATTGTAAGGCACACACACTTTTATATTTCAGATATGTTTACAGGTAAGTTTAAATATGGTGGGGTTTTTCACCCAAAAGGTATTATTAAATCAGTGATATATCTTATGATGAATACTGCCTTAAAATTAAGGAATTTTGATTTCTAAGTATAGTGTTCCATCTGTTATCACTGTAACAATTTTGCTCAGCCCAGAGCAGAGGGAAGCAGAATTTCTCTAATCGTGGGCTACAAGTTTCTGACTTGAATTTTTTCTATGTGTTATTTAGATTCACCAACCTTTAACATTAATTTCTTGATACCATTCATCTTTTCTAACGTAAACAATTTTAATTGTTAATTGTGAAATATACATAAAATTTACCATCATAACTATTTTTAAGTATACAGTTAAGTAGTGTTAAGTGTATTCATATTGTTATGCAACCCATCTCCAGAACTTTTTCATCTTGTAAACTGAAACTCTATACCCATTTAACAACACAAAATAATCTTTTGTTAAAGTATAACATATATACAAAAAAGTGCATTAATCGGAAGTAGTATAGAGCTGTGGATTTTCACACAATTAATACATCCATGTAACCACCATCTAGACTGAGAAATAGAACATTACCATTATCTCTCTAGGTATACAGTTGTTTTTTAGATACTGACTTTGGATCCAGCAACATTGCTAAATTCACTTAATCTTTCTGATACAGAGTAGATTCTTTTGGATTGTCTACATATGTAGCCATGGTATTCATGAACAGTGATACTTTTATTTCTTTGACTTATTGATTTACTGTGCTGTCCTTGACTTATTGCACTGTTTAGGACTTTCAGTAAAATGATGAATAAATTGGGAGATACTGGGTATCTTTGTTTCGTTCCCCCATCTTGGGAGGAAGCTAGATTTCTAGATTTCTCTACTAGGTATGATGTTTGCTGTAGGTTTCTGTAGCTACTCTCTCACATTTGGAAAGTTACCATCTATTCCTAATTTACCAAATGTTTTCATCCTGAAGAAGTGTTGAATTATTTCACATTTTTTTTCCTGTGTGTAAATTGAAATAATTATATAATCTTTTCTCTTTATTGTGGTGAATTATATTAAATGATTTTCAAATGCTAAACTAATTGTCTGGAGGATTTTGTATCAGACCAGTATTATTTTTTTCTTGTATTTTGGAAGAGTTATCTGGTAAACTAAACTGGGCCTGGATATTTCACTGTGGGAAAGTTTGTAATTCAGTTTCTGATAGATGTGGGATTGTTTGGATTTTCTACTACTTTTGCTAAGGTTTTTTTCCAGGAATTTGTTCAAGTCACCTAAAATTTTTAATTCACCAGCATAAAATTTTTGGTAATATTGTTATATTTTAATACATAGATGATCTGTAGTGATATTCTTTTTCACTTACAATATTGATTATTTCTGTCTTTTTATAAGATCAGTATTAATAGAATTATATCAATTCTTTTTTCAAAGAATCATTCATTTTGTTGTTTTTTCTCTATTGTATATTTTAGGACATGGGTATACTTTTTAAAAATTAATAGAGCAATTTTTTAGAGCAATTTTAGGTTTACAGAAAAATTGAACAGACAGTACAAAAAGTTCCCACAGATTCCCTCCCCTCCTCCTTGCCCGCAGTTTCCCTTATTATTTGCATCTTGCATTGGTGTGGTACATTTGTTACAATTGATTAACCAATATTAATGCATAATTACTAACTGAAGTCCACAATTTAACATCACTGTTGTTTTGCCTTTTCCAGAATGTTTTATAATTGGAATCATAGAGTATTGTAGCCTTTTCAGATTAGCTTCTTTCACTTAGCAATATGCATTTAAGGCTCTTTCATGTCTTTTCATGGCAGGACAGCCCATTTCTTTTTTTAATTGAGTAACGTCCCATTGTATGGATGTATCACTGTTTATTTATCCATTCACCTATTAAAGGAAATCTTGCTTGCTTCCAAGTTTTGGCAATTATGAATAAAGCCGCTATAAAGATTTGTTTGCAGGTTTTTGTGTAGACAAAAGCTTTCAGTTTATTTTGGGTTATTACATAGGATCATGATTGCTGGATTATATGGTAAAACTGCTTAGCTTTGTAAGAAACTACCATTTGTATCTGTTCAGATCTTTTGGTGAGGTATCTGTTAAGATCTTTTGCCCACTTTTTAATTGAGTTGGTTATTTTCTTACTGTTGAATTTTAAGAGTTCTTTATATATTTTGGATATATATTTTCTCCAAGTCAGTGGCTTATCTTCTCACTATTTTATCAGTGTCCTCTACAGAGCAGAGGTGTTTAATTTTAATGAAGTACAACTTAATTTTTCTTTCATGGATCATGCTTTTGGTATTGTATCTAAACAATGCCAAACTCAAGGACCCCTAGATTGTCTTCTATGTTATCTAATAGTTTTATAGTATTGTGTTTTACATTATGTCTGTGATCCTGATTCCATGTTTTTTAAATTTCATTGATTTCTGTTCCTAACTTTACTACCTTTCTTCTGCTTTCTTTGGCTTTAATTTACTGTTCCTTTTTTATTTTTTATTTTATTTTTTTAAATATCATCATCTTTTTTTTTAATAGGTCATCTTTGTTTTAATTTTAATTTATTTAATTTAATTTAATTTAATTAATTAATTTAATTTAATTAATTTAATTTAATAGGTCATCTTTGTTTTTAAATTTTTATTGGAGTATAGTTGCTTTACAATATTGTGTTAGTTTCTACTGTACAGCAAAATGAATCAGCTATACGTATACATATATCCCCTCTTTTTTGGATTTCCTTCCCATTTAGGTCACCACATAGCAGTAAGTAGAGTTCCCTGTGCTATACAGTAGGTTCTCATTAGTTATCTATTTTATACATAGTATCAATAGTGTATGTATGTCAATCCCAATCTCCCAATTCCCCCTTGGTATCCATACGTTTGTTCTGTACATCTGTGTCTCTATTTCTGCTTTGTAAATAAGATTGTCTATACCAATTTTTCAGATTCCACATATATACATTAATGTATGATATTTCTTTTTCTTTTTTGACTTACTTCACTTTGTATGACCGTCTCTAGGTCCATCCACATCTCTACAAATGACCCAATTTTGTTCCTTTTTATGGCTGAGTAAAATTCCATTGTGTATATGTACCACATCTTCTTTATCCATTCCTCTGTTGGTGGACGTTTAGGTTGCTTCCATGTCCTGGCTATTGTAAATAGTGCTGCAATGAACATTGGGATGCATGTGTCTTTTTGAATTATGGTTTTCTCTGGGTATATGCCCTGTCGTGGGATTGCTGGGTCATATGATAGTTCTGTTTTTAGTTTTTTTTAAGGAACCTCCATACTGTTCTCCTACTGTTCCTTTTTTAACCTATCAAAGTGGACCATTAGATCATTGATTTTTCAGTCTTTCTTTGTTTCTAATGTATGAATTTAAGGTTTTAAATTTCCCACTGAGCACAGTATTAGCTGCATCCCACAACTTGATATATTGTAGTTCCACAATCATTCAGTTTTAAATGTCTTCTAATTTCCATTATGATTTCTTTTCTAACCCATACATAATTTAGTCATTATTTAATTTCAAAATATTTTAGGATTTCTTAAATTACCTTTTAACACTGATTAATTTCACAGTGGTAAGAAAACATAAGTGTTTCAAGCCTTTGAAATTTTTTGGCACTTGCTTTATATGGCCTTGGATATGATCTATTATGATAAAGTTTAATATGCACTAGGAAAGAGTGCATATTTTGCCATTATTTTGTACAGTGTTATGTATATGTATATATATGCATATAGATACATGTGTGTGAGTGTAACAATTAGATCGTGTATTCATTGTCTTGTTCACATCTTCTGTTATCATACTGAATTTGTATCTGCTTATACAGAGTTACTGAGAGTGGTGTTTTAAAATCCCCCATTATGAGTGTGTGTTTATCTGTTTCTCCTTTTAGTTCTGTCAGTTTTTCCTTTATGTGTTTTAAAACTATGCTATTAGGCGCTTGCATATTGAGAATTAGTATATCTATTTGGTAATGTAAACTTTTTATCATTCTGAAATGTTCTCCTTAATCTCTAATAATGTTGCCTTAAAAGTACAGTTGACCCTTGAACAACGTGGGGGTTAAGGGCACCAACCCTCCTCAGTCGAAAATCTGCTTATAACTGTGAGTTGGCCCTCCATATATATGTGGTTCCACATTCGTGGATTCAACAACTGTGGATCATGTAGAACTTTAGTATTTGCTCCTAAAAAAAATCTGTGTATAATTGGACCCATGCAGTTCAAACCCCCTTGTTCAAGGGTCAACTGTATTCTTAGCCTTAAATTCTTCTTTCTCTGATATTTGTATAGATAACTCTAGCTTTCTTGTAGTTAGTGCTTCCAAGTTAAATTTATTACTATGTTTTTACTCTTAGCCTTTCTGTGTCCTTATGTTTTATTAATATCTCTTGTAAGCAGCATACAGTTTTATGTTTAATGCAATTATTGATATATAGCCGCCATATATCTTTTGAATAAAATGTTTACTCGTGACTGATAAGAGATTCTAAAATATTCTTATGATTATGTTGAATTTGGCCCCTAGGAAGGAATATGTACTATTTTTTATAGTTTATAGTATGTGATAATATGTTATGATTCCCCTGTATTCCAATGAAAAACCTGAGTTTCATCCCAGAAGCCTACTTAAATTTCATCAATCAGATTGCTGTTTTCAATAGCTATGGAAACAACAAAATCTTAATGATATTTTGATACGTTTTCGTTCCTTATGTGAGCCCATCATGAGCCATACATATCACTATGGAAAATGAAGTTATTTATTATCGCTTATTTTACCTATTTTAATCACATTTAATTAAATATTATTGTATAAAAAATATCCAAGGAATCTAGGAATTGTCCTAAGAATACAGTTCAGTAAAATACTAATATTCTTTTCCAAAAATAGAGAACTCTGCAATTGTAATATTGAAGATATTATGAAATTACTTCATGGTTACTTCTACACTATTGAAATATCTGTAAAAATGACACAAAAACATTATGGACCAATTTGCGTCTTGAATACAAGAGGTTCATATCCTGGTATCACTGTAGCATTGAGTTTAATCACCAGGCCAGTGTATGTTGCAAAACAATGACTCTTTGCAGGTTTTGTTCTTATGGGACATTACATTCAGCTATGTTGCCCGTTTTTCCAGTGGCACCTAGTCAATGCCAAAGAGTAAGTTGTATGCTGTGAGGTCATCAAAGGCGAGGCTCAGGTGCAAAGACATCAAAGTTGTATTCATTAGTATCAAAACTTTACTCACTATTGTAAAACGAAAGAAGGGGGTCCTTTAATTGCTGAGCATCACAAAATGTTCTCAGAGCATTTGACTTATATTAAAATTTAATAGTCACGATTATTTGGGTGTTAAATTACTTTTCCAAACTGGGATTAAAGGAATTCAAGAAAACCTGCTTTGCATCCTAAGAATGAAAGTATCCCTGACCTTTTATGGTTGGCATTTCTGCCATCAATAAATGTTTGTTGGTCTAATTGGTAACAAAGAGATTTGAACTACCTGATTTGTTACTGGAAGAATATTTTAGACGGTGACTGAACAGGAAGAAAGCAAAATTCTTTGAAGATGTTCTACCATTTGGGGTTACAGATAAATTCCAGTGTCCTAACATAGACTAGCAAGTGGGAATTTTACAAAATTAAAGAATTGAAATTTTAAGTGATTTTGCAGTAAGAATGATTGGCCTATAGCTAATATCTTTTGTAGTAGATGCCTGATTTCCCCTACAGAAATTTCGATTATTACAAGTGACTTAAGTTTTACCAAGGGAAGTTAAGGCTGAACAAAAAGCCTTAAAGAGCAAAGTCCCTTTAAATAATTTAACTCTAAAAACCAAAGTTGTATGTTGATATTTGTTGTAAATCAATCCACAGCCTTTGGCTCCACTGTATGGTGTTTTAAAAGTTCTTAATTAGAAAAAATAATATTGATCAAGGAGTACAAACTTTCAGTTATAAGATGAATAAGCTCTGAAGAACCTAATGTACAACATAGTGTCTATAGTTAATAATGATGTATACTTAAAATTTGCTAAGAGAGTATATCTCAAGTGTTCACACACACACACAAAATGCTAACTTTGGGAGGTGATGGGTATGTTAAATAGTTAGATTGTCAATTCACACTATATATATATTGTACACCTTAAATATATACAATTCTTGTTTGTAAAAAGTAAAAAGTATACCTAAGATTTTTGTTGTTCTCAGAATGCTTTCTTATGTGTTTATATTTGTTTATGCTTGTTTTGGGAGGAGGGGCAAATTTTTCACTTAAAATTGGCATATAAATATTTTTACAGTTTATTTCAAACTAAATATTTATTTAAATTTTTTAAGTAAATTTGGATTTTAAAAATATCATTGCTATAAAAATACAGTTTTCCAATAGAAATTAATAAATATTTCAAGATAGAAAATTTATAAATAGCTTTCTCTGCTCTGGTTTTGCAGAGGAGAAAACATGGTTCTCAATTTTTAAGGCCAGTAGATAGAATGCACATTTCAGTTTGCCCAGGATAGTTCTGGTTGACATCTGTCTCTTCTGGTAATTACTAGTATTGCCTCTTTTTAGTCTCATACCTGTACCAATAAATTCTATGATCACCCTGTTGGGCAGCCAAGCCTGCTTAAGCCTTTAATAAAGACTCCCATACATCCTAGTCAGAGATATGGGGCTATTAGAGACACTGAGGATTCAACAAAATTAAACCATCTCATAAATGGTGAACAACACATTAAATTTGGTAAAATAAAAGAAAAATTAATTCAAGTTCCAGTTCTTCCTCTTATTTATTCTGTCACATGTCTTGGTCTTTCTGAGCCTATAAAAGTAGATAATAGGAAGTATGGCATCTAACAAATGACACAACAGAAGAAATGTGAAGATACTTGGTAAATTTTTAAATGCTATACAAATAGTGTTAGCAAACCCACAGTATGATTTAACTCAGAGTTGTACTTGTCAAGAACACAGAGTTAAATTAAATGTAATTACTATGCAGGAGAATAATCTGTGCCCTGAAAACTCACATTTACATATTTTACCTTGCTATTATATCTTCACAGCAGATTAAGTGACGCCAAAATACTGGAGGATGCCAAAAGTAAAAATTATAGTCTTACTCATTTTCATTTCTACATGAAATATGAGCATTTTGTATGCGATTTTAATACAATGATTGTAATAAAGCAGTATTCACATATTGGAGGTTTTAACCCTGATAATGTCAGGAAATTTTTTTTTTTCTGAACAACTATTATGTGCAAAAAACATTTTGCCAGATTGTGGAAGATCAGAGTAAATGAAGCACAGTCATTTCTCTAGTCTGGTTTTAGTGTAAATAATCACAATAAAAGGCAGAATGGGATAAATATAATAGAATAAACAAAGTAAAGTGAAGGCATAGAAAAGAAACTACTGCTAATCCAAGCATCTGGAGATTATTTCACAGAGGCGGCCCCCCTACTGAGCCTTGAACGATGGGGAAAGTTTGGGTAGATTTTGGTGTTTACCAACACAGTGCACTCCAGGCTGAGAGAAATGAAAAAGCTAAACTAGTGGGAAACAGAAGTGGCAGATATGCTCAAAGGGTAGTAGGTGTCCCACTGGTACTGATGAGTGCTGTGAAGAGATGTCTGAGGAGATGGACCTGCAAAAGGGTTGAGGTTAGGTTGCTCTAGACCTTGAATTTAAAGTAGGGAAAATAAACTGTTTTCTGTTGGATTGGGAAACCTTTTTAGTGTTTGACAAGGGTAGTGACATGATGAGATTTGTATTTGGGGAAGATAATTCTGGCAACAATAAGTCGTATTGATTGGAGAAGGAAAACATTAGAGGCTGAAGACCACTTCAAAGACAGTAACAATAGTCCAAATGAAAAATGGTGAAGTTAGAAATTCGGACTTGAGGGAATGTGAATGGCCAAGAGGGAGTGGGACTGGAGAGGCATTGTAGGAATGATTGGGCGGTAGTTACTGACTGATTGAAAATAGAATTGAGGTAGAAGGGGGAGTAAAAATTACCTTAGGGTATTGAGCTTGGCTGAGTGGGAAGATAATGGTGCCTGTTCAATGAGACAGTATCCACAGCAAGAGAAGCAGCTTTGCAGGCTCAGGATTAAGCATTGAGTTTGGGTGAGGTCTAGTTATCTGTGTGTGTACAACTGGCAGCTTTATTTTCAGATCTTGAACTCAGAGAAGGTAAGTACATGTACTTTATGGGTCATAAGAGAAGCTTGCCAAAGCCAACTCACAGTCAAACTTCCTAGAATTTTCAAGAAATTTCTGCATTCTCAAGACCTATGAAAACTTTATAAACATTTTGTGAAATTGGAGCCCACCTGAGCTACCTTTTGCCTTGTCTGTCCTCTTATTCTGAACCATGAGGTCAGTAGTGATCAGAAAACTGATTTATCTCATTAATTGCTTGTGACTAGTTTTTGAAGCTATCTGAGTCCCCTTCCCTTTGCCCTCTCTTCATTCTCTCTTTGTACATAGAGTCAGAAACAGCAACATGATTGGGAAAATGAGCCGGATGTTGTACAGAGTGAGCCTGTGGTGACATAATGCATTGTAGTCTGGAGAGACACCCTCACAAATAAAGCCATGGAGGTGGGAGTAAACACAGAGCCTTGGTAACAGTGTACTTAGAGGGAATGGGTTTTCCATGCCCATAATAATCGAATTAGAGGAAAACCAATATTGAGTGCTTACAGAGTGTCAAGTACTGTGGTAAACCTTCGTACGCATTATCTCATTTAATGCTGACAATTAATGAGGTTTTTATATTATTATCCCCTTTTTACTTATAAGGAATCTGAAGCAGAGAGAATTTAAATGACTTGGCCACATTAGCTTTGCTGGTGAGACTTGGGACATTCATCCAACATGGCTGGCTCTAGAGCCCACCTTCTAACACCAATGCTCTTTTATTATATGAACATGTCAGAGAGGAGAGGAGTAAGAATTCTATCTTGATCCAGCAGAGCTACACTAGATGAAAGCCCACCAAAATCAAGCTAGTTTTGTAAAACCATGGGTACAAAACTGAGAAGATTCAATCTTATCCCATGTGGATAAAGACTCTGGGAAACTATAATCCACCAACCTGTCTGTTGGCAAGTGCAAGGCTAAATACATCACTGCTTAAGAAGGAAAAGATGGAAAAATGTAGAAGAAGAGAAAAGAAGTCCTTTATACTAACTGGGAAGAAGAATGCATTCAGGCTTTACTGCATCATCCAAAAGAAAAAAAGTGTAAACATATTTGGCATCTTCAATAGGATTCAAGGAAACACGGGTTTTATAAAACAGAGAGAGCTATAAGATCAGAACAGGTTGAGATAAGAAGAAAATGGTAGAAGTTCGAAGAGAGTCAGATGAAAATATGATGGAATAAAGATTGCAGAGAAATTAAAATGCAGTATCAGAATTAAATTTTTCTTTGGAGATTTGGTAGTTAAAAGCCGTGCTGACACTGTAAGTCGAATCCCTAAGATGAAAGAGAAATTTTTATTCTCCACAATATAAAGGACATGTATAAAAGTTTTTAAAATGTGAGACAACCATAGATAGGGTAGAGAATGGAGTTTGAACCTAAAAACAATGCGAGTTCCTGAATACAAACATTTCTTGAATGGGAGGAAATCAGAACATTTGAAATAGAAATAGTATCTAACATAAAATTCAAGAAATCATTCTTAAAAACAAATAGAAGAAATAAGGATAGGGAGAGAGAAAGAGGGAGAAAAGTGTATACCTTGATATTGGCAAATTTCTTGTAATATAAGCACAAAGGAAATAATTCTATAATTATTCAGATGGGGAGAAAAGCTTTCCTCAAATCAGATGGGTGACGTGAACTGACTTCAGATATTTTTTCCTCTGTAATACCAAATGCCTGAAGACAATGGGACCATATCCACAGAGCACTGAAAAAAAAAAAGTCTGTAAATCAAAATATTATCCTAGTATATTACTTTTATAGTGCCACCAAACAACTTCCCACAAACTTAGCAAATTAAAACTACGCATTTATTATCTCACAGTTTCTATGGCCCAGGACTCTGGGTGTTGATCAAGTGGGTCTTCTGCTGAGGATCATGATGTACACCTATTACTTATGTAGTGATCCATGGACTGAAGATCTAGCAGCTAAATGTATACTTTATGCAGTTCTTCATAGTTAACATACTGTGGTAACTAAATCTGAACTAAGTCGTTTGGGGACTTATTTTATTTAGTTAAACTATTGCAACTGAAATTCTTGCATATCCGGACCATACAAAGCAAAGACTGTCTATATCTGTAAAAGGAATGGGATTTGAATGGTAAAACTGTAATTTTTAAAATTCTTTCTATTTTTTGGCGTTTTTAAAATGAATGTTAAGGACTGTATATTACTTTTTAAACAAAAGAAAATAAATTTCATGTTAAAAGTGGGTTTAAAAATACAAAAAATGCACCAATTCTTGACGGTAGTGAAGATAATGGAATTATAGGTGATTTTTGTATTTTAATATTTAAATTTCAACATGGAGCATACATTATGTATATCATCTTGAAGCAATTTTTAAAGAAAGCTTACTTCTGTAAACTTTTTCTACATTTATGTACGGTATAATTTAGTCAATAAACACGAATTGAGATCTACCATATACCAGCAACATGCTAGGGACTATGTATACCTAAGTGAATAAAGCATATTTTCCACCGTACTACGTCAGGGGAGAGACAGACATTTAAACAGGTGAATTTTAAAATGGCTTAGTAGTTATTTTTAGATACTGCAGCACAAAGGACAGAGCAATAAATATAAAAATCAGACGTTTCCCAATGTGAACTGATTGACTGAAAATGAAAGGTGTCCAATAACTCAGCTTTTTTAGTTTTTGCTTATATTGTTATTCCTTTTTCAATGCTGAAGTTTCTGTAAAGAAAAAGAATTTGAGATAAAATGTATAAAATTCTGTGGTTAAAGCATAAGAAATATGTTACCTGCTATCTTTGCACATCTATAGTGAGTTTTTTAAGAGTAATCAAAAAGCCAGTGGAGTTATTTTATGATGCTTCTTTATGAATATGCCTAAAGAAACACACATGCAAACTCTGTTTGCATTATTGGGGACATATGAAATGAAGTTTGTTCTGATTCTTTTTGTTTGTTTGTTTGTTTTCTCCTTTGGAAACAGGGATTTTTACTGAGCCACCCAGGTGAGCAGTTTCAAAAATTCTAATCGAATCCCAACTGTACTCATTTTCAGTTTAGTATTTAAGGGGCTAGTATGTTGAAAAGACCATAGGGAAAGCATTATGTTATATTTTTGATGCCCTCGGAAACACCTCTGTTTTCCTGTTTCCTAGTCGCCACATCCTACAACACCACTCAGAGGAAACGTAGCTGGTGTGTGGAGGAATATTCCTTCATTAATTTATTCTTCAAAATCATTTTTGATTATATCTGTTTTGTGCCAAATACCACATTAAGCCCTGAGTACACAGCATTAAACATAATGGTCTAGCCTTCCATACAAAGCTTAGGAAGAAGTAGCCTAAAGCATGATGCACTTAGCTAAATTCACAGGACCTAACTCCATTCTGAATACTTTTTCACGGCTTCAAAGGCCTCCGGGAAGTTTTTATCTCCATGCGTCCACCCCATCCAACCTCAAGCTGGTATTTAGTTATAATTGCAATTCCTTTTTTGTTCTTTCCAAAGGGAACCATCTTTACTGACAGCATCTAGGTAGTAACCAAACCATGACAATTACATCCTTAGAGATTTTGATCTAAGATAATGATAACCATATCGTCTCAATGTGAACAAATAATGCTGCCCTCACGGGTAAAGGTGTACAGAAAAAAGTTCAGAAAGTGGGGGAGGGAGGAAGTGGGACAGAGTAAGGTAGGCTAGGGGGTGGGGAGCAAAAAGGAAGAGGGTTGAGAATAGAATAATAATAAAAAGCAATTTAGATTCATTATGAAAAACTTTTTCAAAGCTACTTTTTTAGGGAGTCTATAAAAGTTAATTATATGAAAAAACACTATAGCAAAGGGTTTAAAAATTCCTAGATATGAGGCTGGATATAGTTCATACCAGCATGTTTCTTTCCTCTTAGTTTCACATGACAAAAATGGAAAGAGGTACACAGGCCTCTTAGGAACTGAGGGTTTGATATCCTGGATTTGATCCAGAAGATCCTGAGACTGGGGGGATGGGACCTAGAATGCTCACTTCCCTAATGGGAAGAATTGCTAGTATTCTAGTATTCTCACCCTTCATATATTCTGACTGTTCTAATATGGGACCTAATCTTTTCCACATCTCTGTCTAGGATTCAGAGGTTATAGATTGACAAGTCTGTAGGTTTAGAAGCTTTGTGAAGTACATGCTGGCAAAACAATATTATCTTCTCTCGGGAAGTGAATGAGTGAATAAATGAGGTTCTGTAAAGGTTTGGATAAATCCCTGATTAATAGATTCAGAACTAGTGTTCAAGAGAAGGTTAAGAGTGTTGGAGGTGTAGTCTTTTGAGGGAAATGGAATGTCAGGAAGCCTGACTCTAAAATAGTGATACCTTTAAGTGACAGAATACAGGGCTTGATACACACTTTGGCACTTTTTATATTCCTATAACCAAAGGATTAGTAACTGTCTACCTCTTCCAGGTTTTGTCAACTGTATAAGACAAAGCATTTATCAAGCCCTTGATATCCACAGATGAAAAAAGTACGTTAGGGATATAAATTCTATTCCCATGGTATCCCTGAAGAGATCTGATACATTTTATCTAATTTTCCTCTCATCACCTGTTTATTTCAAATCAGAATTCTTGCTTATTAATACTATTTTGGAACACTTTTTTTAATATATTCCACTGGAAAACCTCACTAGCCTGACAAGATCTTTAAACATTACTGTGGCACGAGGGTCACAGCTAAGTTACTTTGTCTTATTACATCAGTGGTTTTGCTCAGAGGATTTTTTTATAATAATTTAAAACTGGTGGGAAGTACTTACCAATACGTATTTTGCATTTGGTTAACTCTTTGAGGCATTATTCTTGGGACATATTTCTTTTAAAAAGCTGTGAGTTCCTTATAACCTTAATGTGCCCTATAACTGCTTTTTAAAATTCTTTATTTTTTAAAATTAAAATGTCTACATAGTTTAAAACTGAAAAAGCATAAAAAGCAAAAAACTGAGTAATCCATAGCGAGCTTCCTCATTCATTGTATGACTGCACGGTATTCCACTGATGGATGTCATTTAGCCAGTCTATTGATTGTCACCTGGGATGTTTCTAATTTGTTGCTAACAAAAATGCATCAATGAATAGTTTTGAACAAATGTCACTTCACATATACACAAGTATAACTGAGGAAAGTTTTAGAACTGAAATTCCTAGGTCAAAGAATGTGTTTATTTGTAATTTTGATAGATATTACCCAAATGCTATCTGTAAATCTGTTGCCATTTTATATTTCCGTAAGCTAGTGTCTACTTTCCACAACTTTACCATCACAGTGTTATTTAACAATCTGATCTTTCCCAATCTGATAGGCTTCTCAGAATATCTTTAATTAGCTTTCTTTTATTTTGAATTATGTTGGATATATATCCATATGTAAGAGACGCTTTTTTCTGCAAACTGTTTAGTACTTGGCCCATTTTTTCTATTGGATTGTTGGTCTCTTTCTTCTTGATCTATAGGCACTTTCACATATTAGGGAAATACGAAATACAATTGTCATCTCTAATTTATCATTTACCTTTAATTTGATTTTGGTTTTTACTATGCAGATTTTTTGAAATGAAGTTGAATTTATTGGTCCTCTTTTTATGGCGTCTTAGTTTTGTGCCATGGTTACTAGACCTTTCCTCCTCCGAGATTATACAACAATTACTCCAGGTTCATCGATGTTGTGGCAGATGACAGGATTTCCTTCTTCTTTCAGGCTGCATAATATTCTATTGTATTTATTTACCACATCTTCTGTATCCCTTTGTCTGTTGACAGACACTTAGGTTGTTTCTCTACCTCGGCTATAGTGAATAATAATTCAGTTACCTGGTAGAACAGATATCTCAAGATGATTATTTCATTTCCTTTGGATAAATACCCAGAAATGGGATTGCTGGATCATTTCACAGTTCTATTTTTAGTTTCTTGAGGACCCTCCATACTGTTTTCCATAGTGACTATGCCAATTTACCTTTCTACCAACAGTGCACAAGGGTTCCCTTCTCTCCACATTCACACCAGCATTTATCTCCTCTTTTTGATAGTAAACATCCTAACAGGTGTGAGGTGATATCTCGTCGTTGTTTTGATTTGCATTTTGCATTTCCCCGATGATTAGTGAAGATGAGTACCTTTTCACATACCTGTTGGCCATTTGTATATTTCCTGTGGAAAAATGTTTATTCGGACCCTTTGTCCATTTTTAAAGTGGGTTATTTGGGGTGTTTTTTTTTTTTGCGATTCAGTTTTATGAATTTCTTGTATATTTTGGATATTAACCCCTATCAGATATGTGGTTTGCAAATGTTTTCCTCTTCTGTAGACTGCCTTTTCATTTCATTGATGGACTACCTGTTGTTTTGGTGTTGTCTCCTTCTACCTACTAAAGAACTTTGCTCCACCTTTTTCTCATGTTCCTGCAGCACTTCCCTCACTACTAGTCTACTTACCTCAACATAGAAACACGCCCCAGGTCTTCTGTCTTAAAAAGTTAAGACTCTCTGAAATCCACACACTCTTATGGTTTGACAATTCACCTTCATCATAACCTGCTCGATTAAAAGAATGGTCTACTATCTCCAGTGTATTACTGCCCCTTTACTCCTCATCATTCTATAATCTGACTTCTGACCAACCTTCCCCTGAGGTTATTTTTACCCATTTCAGTAACCTCCACATTAACCAAGACAAGGAACATTATCTCATCCTTATCTTAACCTGTTCACTTCATCTGACTTTGTTGATCAAGATTTCTTTCTAAAACACTCTCTTCTCTTGGATTTTATACCTTTCTGCTGGTTTCAAAAGAGACTGCTCAAGCTAGGTCTTCTCAATATCCTCTCTAGGCTCTGATTCCTCTCTGTATCCTCAAATGACAAATGTTTACTTTCCCCTTTAGATTACTTTCTATGATTGTCATATAAGTTATTAGTTGCATGATTAGTGATTTGCTGCCTATGTCCTCTATTAGGATGTGAACAGGGATTGTATTGGGCCCTTGCTGAGCTCTTCAACCTTACCTCCACCTCATTCCCTTTGCTCCAGATCAAGTTCAAGTTTAGTGTGAGCTTCTTCTCCATTAGTTTGAATCCTCTTTGATCCTATTTAATATGTGGCTTTTTCTCATCCTTCAGGTCTTAGCTTAAATGCTACCTCTCAGAGAGGTGTTCCGTAACCCTACTAAGATGATCTGCCTTATTATTCCTTGTTTAACACCTTCTTTATTTCCTTCTAGAACATATCAAAATTTGTGATTATTTTACGTATTTCACCAGTTTACTGATTTAATTTATTTCTTCTCCACTAGAGTATTAACTTTTCAAGGACAGTTTTTGTTCCTATAGTATTAGCTCCTAGTATGTGTCTGGCATACATTAGCTGATTAATAAACATGTGTTGATGGAAGGAAGAGAGGAAGGAAGGAAAGAAGAAAGGAAAGGAGAGAGGGAGGGGGCAAGAAGGAAGGTCAGTTATACTGGTTCACCGTCATTTCCCCAGCACCTAGCACAGGGACTTTCACATTATTAGTATTTGATAAATATTTGTTTAGGAAATTAACCACCCCAGAATTTTATCCTCAGTCCTCTGCTCTCCTTGGTCTACACAACCCATACAGATTCGTGGGTAACTTCACCTACACTATTATTTCAAATACCATTGATATGCTAATGACTGCCAAATCCAAATCTGAGGCCACTACTCTCTAGTTCAAGAACCACATATTTAGCAGCCTGGATATCACAGGGCCCTTAAACTCAGCATGCCCAACATTAAACATATTGCCTTCCTTTCCTCTCAAAACTAATTCTCTTCCTGTATTCTCTACCTTAATCAATGAGACCATCATCTGCTCAGGTACCTTGTGGTTGTCTAGATTGCTCCTCTTCTTTCACGGCTTCTGCATATAATCAATCAAGTCCTGTATGTTCAAATTCCTTACCATCTCTCAGCCCCTCCTTTCCTCTCTAGCCCATGCAAGTAATCTAAAATGTCCATGATAACCCCTCACTAGCATTATTGCCATGGATAGTCCTAAAATTCAAATCTGGTCCTATCACTTTTCTTAAACTCTTCAGGATCCCCATGTTTCCCGACCCTCTATTCATATAATGCTTGTAGAAGAAATTTTTAACTTCTAAATTTAGTAGCCTGGCCCTTTCACCATCTGGCTCCTACCTACCTATACTACGTGTACCCCACACTCCAGTCATAAGGAATGATTTTTTATTGCTTTCACCCATGCCTCATTTCTGCTTAGAGAAGTCTTTCAATATCCTTGATTCCAACTCATCCATTAAAACCCAACTTAAGCGTTATCTCTTCTTGAAAGCCTTTCCTCATTATGCTGTGCTGATATCTGTTTTATTTCTTCTGTACATTCTTCTATCATGATGCTTGCCACACTGAACTATAATTGTGCATTTACTTACCTTGCCTTCTACCATCACAAGTTAGCAGGCGTTGGTTGGATGAATGAATGACTGCAGGAAGGTTTATTCTTCAAGAAGTTATATAACAAGTAGAAATTGTGGTTAGAGCCAAAGTTGGAGGAAGATTAACATCTAGATACCAAAAAAACCTGACTTACTAGTACAGATTAAACCAAAACCAGGGGATGGGGCCTAAGACACAAGGGGTTTTGTGAGCAAGAGTTAGAACCCAAATATTTAGAAACCAAATAACAGGTACCAGTAGAAATTGATGCAAAATAGCCCTTATCAGGCTTAGGCTACTCTGAGGCCAGGTTTGGGTTTGACAAGGACACACTTTCTCAGACAAAGTTTGCCTGCTGCACAACCAACAAAACCAAAATCTTTAGCTTGGCATGTATTTTGTACCAGAATATTCCTTTTGAATAAATAGTAGAATGCATAAATGTATTTTATGTGAACATAGTAATGTTCACAGAACACTATTACCAGATACCACGTATCACTTTTTTTTTTTTACTTTTACTTTCTGATATAAACCCCTCAGGATTCAGTGTAGATTATGAGATCCCCAACGATTTTAATGTTTTTAGATCTTAAGTCTGAGTGGAGATTACAGAGAAGATAGCCTCTCTTAGCATTCCAGTTGCATAAACTGAGGCCAATTATTATGTATAATGAAGTCTCTTTGAAGGAAAAATTCATTTGGGTAAAGAGGGAAGGTAGATAATTTGAGTGGTTACTGTGTGTTATGTATTTACATGCATTATTATAATTATCAGAATAACCAAGTAAAATGGATATTCTTACTTTAATTTTACTGATAGAGGAATAGTGTCTCAGAGAAGTTAAGTAGTTTGACCAAAGTGACAAAGCAAACAAGTGAGAGATTCAACATTCAGTTCGAATTATTCTGGTTTCAGAGTCTGACACGGCATCCAGGTTTTTTGTTGCTATCTGTATCTTCATTAGTGTTGTTTTTATCATCATTCGAAAGAAGAAATATTTGTATTTGCGTTATCTGTTTGACCCTCTGGTGTGGTGTAAATGTATGGAAAATGAAATGGCCACTTGTGAAAAGAAACTTGAATACTAGTCCTATTATCTTCACTAATCATTAAATAGCTATCTGTGTAAAACCAAACTAGAGGCATCTTTTCAATCAGTAGGTCCAGTTTTATCACTTAGATTTCATCTATAAAGAGTAATCATTTTTAATATATCTTCTAAGTAGAATTTAACTGTGTTTTCATGGTACTGTGACAGTTTATATTGGATTTGAAACATGGGTTCTGAATCTAGGAACTTAAATCTGCATTAGGTATAATATAAAAGAGAATAAAGAAATAGTAATTTATAACAAATAAGCTTCATTGAGAATTGAATGTGATGCTATTTCAGGAAATGTTATTAGGCTTTTTTATTTATGAAAATTTGTTAGGCCGTTGTGATTTAAAAATTGCAGTGGTGGAATTTGTATATCCATTTTTTTTTTTTAAGAAACTGTATTATCCTTTGGGCCAAATTATTCTTTCCAGATTTCTATCCAGTTAGCCATAATATTTGAAAGTGTGATAAACTAGCTATCAAAGTCCTGGCCAAAAGTACCAAATGTGAGAATAACATTTTCTCCTTAGTCTTGCCCTGACGGACCTCTTGTGACCATGGCTAGAAAAATGATATCACCAAATCAGAATGTTTTCTTTCATTCAGTCATGGTATTATATTCAGTGTAGCAGGAAATAGTTTTGCATGACAGTACACATGTAAATGTCATTGCATATGTCGTTTATGGTGTGCAGGGTTGTTATGCAAGATTCACAGTGATCACTGGGGAAAATTGTCTCTGATACACTAAATAAAACGGGCTTAGTAAAAATTGCTAGCAATTTTTTTCTAGACATATAATGACATGGTAAGAGCACAAAACAAAACTACCAGCAACAAACCATTTCTCAAGCTGTAATATCTACAGGACAAGTGATCTAAATTGCTGAAACAAGGGGAGTTCATCACTGCACTGCAAAAGAACTTGAAATATAAC